>NW_026596095.1:13526338-13526720 GCF_907164565.1 Psammomys obesus | reverse complement strand
TATATATATATAATAGTCATTAAGTAAATTTATTTTAATGTTAGATTAAATGATTTCAAGATTTTTTTTTGTTGTTAGAAATTTCTTCTGAAGAGTTCTGGGCAGAGTGTACATATTTTAAAGTGTCTAATGAATCTTGTCTCCAAGAAATCCTTCAGTGTTACTTGAGACATTAAACTTGAGCAAATAAGTTAAATACACTGAAGTAAGAACAGGACAGAAGCTAAACACTAGAGCAGATAAGTGATCAAATATGGGTTTTTATTTTAAAAAGCAGAACAATGTTGCCTTTTTCTTCAGAACTAATAGACATCTTTTCCAAAAGTCAAAAGAAAAGAAAGAAAGAAAGAAAGAAAGAAAGAAAGAAAGAAAGAAAGAAAGA
>NW_026596095.1:13508967-13526328 GCF_907164565.1 Psammomys obesus | reverse complement strand
AGAAAGAAAGAAAGAAAGAAAGAAAGAAAGAAAGAAAGAAAGAAAGAGGATGTAGTAAGTCCTCTTGCGACTTGATGGGCCTGAGTGGGTTTGTACAGGCTAAGGGTGGGTGGCTCCCCTTTTCTGCAGAGATAAGGGTGGGGGAGAGGAAGAAGCCGGAAAAGTGGGACCGGAAGGAAGGAATGTAGGGAGGGGGCTGTGATTGGGATGTAAGAAGAATAAATGAACACATTTATTTAAAAAAGAAGAAAGGAGGGGAGGAGGGAAGGAGGGAAGGAAGGAAGGAAGGAAGGAAGGAAGAAAGGAAGGAAGGAAGGAAGGAAGGAGAAGAAATAGAGCAAATAGTTTTCCTGACAGAAGTCTCACGCCTGAGAAGGTGAACAAACCTTTGGTGACATCTAGTGGTGAAGCCCAGAGTTATTTAAGCACATTTTCCAAAGCTCTGACAAGTGCGGTTGGTCCCTAACAGGGAAATTTAATAAATTTATATTCTTCATCAAAAATACCTTCAAAATGGTTAAGAGTAAACTGAAAAATAAAAAAAAGATCAGAAGTTATATTTACCAAGTGTGTTGCCAACTTGTTTAGAACAAGTTTTGAATAACTAGTTCCTTACAAATGTTTCTATCCAGATGCTTGGCTTGCATGACTGTTCCGCAAATCTACATGTGAGAATCTCAGGATATTCTTTGTTCTGCTGTGATCCTTCAAGTGAATTTGATTTAATTGGCTAGCAGTGAACAGTGTTTCCCGTCTCCCACCAATGTACTAGTATCCATATTTTCTTATTTGAGAGCAGCAAGTAACAATTTCTATATAATTAATGACAGAGAATTATCTTGCTCATTTAATATTTGTTTTTACAAAAAACCGTTTAACCACAAAATAAAATAAGATAAAAATATTTTAATATTACTATCCTGCAAAGAACAAATTATCGTTATTTTTAACAAATGTACTCGTTCAGTACTGTGATCATATTTCAGTGCAGAGACCATGCTGATGATGCCCAGAGCCTGTCTTTAAAGGGTACATGCTAATAGAAATCAGGAGAGACTGTGAAACTTTGTTGAATCCCAAGATTAATTCAGAAAGAAATACTGACTGCATAAATGCTAATCTATTTTATTTTTCTATGACCCTCCTATTTACTCTTTGAATAAAATTCTGCCAAGTAGCTGGGGATAGGGAGAGGTCGCAGCTGCGTCTGAAAGTTATGCAGACATTACAAGTGGAACTGGACTTTTAATAATTAGCCAGCTAATTTAATCACTTTAGGTGTTTAAATACAAACTCAATATTTCATAGGGTCATTGGCCTACATGAGTGTGTCTGTGTTGATTAAATTAAAGGTTTAGCTTCCACTTTGCCATGCTGGGTTTATCCTGCAAAATGACATATAGCAAAGGCTATGAGATGATGTAAAATATTGTATTCTCTTGAGATACAAATATTTCCTTTGTACTAGATAAACCCCGCTGCATTAATCATACTGTATAAGTAAACACGAATTTGAAATGCAAGATCAAAAATTTACCCTAAATTATATTTATTTCAAAGTCTTACTAAGCTCCTATGTATACCAATTTGCATTTGCACTTTAAATAATTATTGCAGAACCTTTTATTATGTAATGGCAAATTTCACTGTGGTTTAGTTACTTTCTTCATCCTACAGAAGCTTTCTGTTTAAGACCAGCATGTGCACCTCTCTTGTTCAGGTCTTTTCTTCCCATAGAGGTTGTCACAGACTTTTAGTATGGCTGACATTTATTTATGGAGCAAGTGGCTATAACTCTTTCCATTTTGATTGTCCAATACACTTAATGACACTTAGGTCTTCTAACACCAAGTCTAAGTGTCTATCCTTTACATTTTGCTCTTTCTAAAGTTATCATCGTCATTATTATTTACAATATATTCACTGTATTTTCCAGTTGTAGCCTCATCACCTCCCAGTCGCACCCTCCCTGCCTCTTCCTCCTCTATCCCTCTTCCCTAGTCCACTGATAAGGGAAGTCCTCCTCCCTACCATCTGGCCCTAGCCTGTCAGGTCCCATCAGGACTGCCTGAATCCTCCTTCTCTGTGTGCTGGCTAGGCCGCCCCACCTAGGAGAAGAAATCAAGGAATTTACAATTAATTATCTTTTAAGTATGTTGATCTTAGGTGGAGCATGCAGGGAATTCGGAAAACTCTGTGAAGGTAGTTCTTATTCTAAGAAAAGTTAAGTGTCTGCATTTTTGTTGTGGTGGTGGCTGTTTATTTTAATTTTTTCTTTTTGACTCTTCAGTATTTTATCAATTAGCAGAAAGACCCTGACTCAGGAGGAAAATCAAAAGTAATTTATCAACACAACAGGTGACAAATCTGGGAGAGATTGTTTGTTTGTTTTTCTACCTACTCCACCCACCCTTTTTAGCAGACTAGAGCCAAAACATTTTCAAAGATGCTCTTCCACGGGATAACTGTTTGCAGTTTATGAACAAACACACTCTAATCATTCGGAGGAGCAACTGCTACTGTCCTGAAATAGCAGAGCAATTCAAGGACAAGCAACCCTGTTACCCAGTATTTTATGTTGGATGTAAATTTGGCATTCACAGTCTTAATATGAGTTACACGTTTGAAAGGTAAAACAGAAAAGACATGAATATAAACTCAGTTATAAATACGACCCATGTCATTAAACACAGTCTGTTTGGAAACATTCACAAGGTATAGGGAGTGATTTATTTGTTTGCGTAGGTAGGCATGGAAATTCACCCTCACTAAACAATCTCATTCCAATTCTTCGTGTTCAGTAAATTCTAAGCACTGGGGAATACATTTTCCATCCTATAACTCAATGCGGTTTGCATTAGTCCTTAATAAATATGTTATGATATGCTCTATACCTCCGTTCGTAGCTTTACAGATCATTGGGCAGCTTCCTGCCAACTGCCTCCAGAATCAACAAACAGGTTGTTGTGCGCAAGGTGAGTAACTGTGTGTCTTTTAAAATTAAATTATTATCCTTTTAATAATTAATCATCCTCGCTTGCACACTAACCCAGACATGGTACTGACTCCCCGCCCCTGTAAGCCGTTTTAAAGGTTATTCAAAGAGATCATGTTATTTTCAAATCACTTCAAATACATTCATTTCTGAACCAACAGAATTGAGCCACTCACAAAGATATTCAAGCCAGGATAAGACAATGTTGTCACTACTTGATTATATAAAAGTTTCTAATAGAGCTTTGCATTTGCTCAGTAAAATCTCAATTTTTTTTCGTAAAGTAGGAATGCCAGAAATGTTTTAGTTGTACAGAATTGATATCCAATGTTGATGCCAATTAAACCTTGTTTATTTCATTTAAAGAAATACAAACACATCATAGTATTCCCAAGAAAAATTCCACATTGAAGAACTAATTCAATTTTAAGCCATAGAAATTGCTATCTCTGTACTGTCTCTTCCAAATGGCATTCCAGCTTCCAGGGAGCTGCCAGTGTGTGTGGGAATTTTTCCATCATCACCTTTCTGTTCCAGTTGGAAACTTGCTGCAAATTCTTTTGTCTTTGTTCATCATATGACAGTCACTGAACATATCATTTACTTATACATAGTAATAATTGTGATATCAAAATGGAACTGAAGGATGTTGTTATTGAAGACATCCAGTTACTGTAGATTTCCCTACATGATTTGACAACATCAGGTTGAATCAATGTTGAGTTGATTTTTCTTTTTTTAAATAATTTATTATTTGTTTTATAAATTACAGTTTATTCACTTTGCATCCCAGTTGTAACCCCCTCTCTTATTACTTCTCAATCCCACTCTCCCTCGTCTTCTCTCATGCCCCTCCCCAAGTCCACTGATAGAGGAGGTCCTCCTATCTTTCCCTTTGGCCCTAGAATATAAGGTCTCATCAGGCCTGGCTGCATTGTCTTCCTCTGTGTCCTGGTAAGGCTGCTCCCTGCTCGGGGGTGGGGGATGATCAAAGAGCCAGCCACTGAGTTCATGTCAGAGACAGTCCCTGTTCCCATTACTAGAAAACCCACTTGGAGACTGAGCTGCCATGGGCTACATCTGTGCAAGGATTCTAGGTTATCTCCATGCATGGTCCTTGGTTGGAGTATCAGTCTCACAAAAGACCCCCAGGCCCAGATTTTCTGGCTCTGTTGCTCTCCTTGTGGAGCTCCTGTCCCCTCCAGGTCTTTCTATCTCCTCCTTCTTTCATAAGATTCTCTGTACTCTGCCTAAAGTTTGGCTATGAGTCTCTCAGCATCTGCTTAGACACCTTGCTAGGTAGAGTCTTTTAGAGGCCCTCTGTGGTAAGCTCCTGTGCTACTGCCTGTTTTTTTCCCTATTCTGATATCCATCCCATTTGCCTTTCTGAGTGAGGATTGATCATTTTAGCCAGGGTCCTCCTTTTTGCGTAACTTCTAATATTCCATATTATGTCTGTTTTAATAATTAAAAAGGAGGTCAATAAATATTAGTATGGTAAACAACAACACATGCAAATTAATGTTTTTTTAAGACATGAAAGCCCAGGGCACTCAGAACAAAAGGCAATAATTTTTCTATATGATGTGGATTCTTGTTCAAACACATTTTTTACTAGAGTTCAAGAGTCATGTTGAAAACAATTGAAAAGGGGATTGTGGTGTGTGTGTGTGTGTGTGTGTGTGTGTGTGTGTGTGTGTGTGTGTGTGTGACACTCACAGGGGGAATAATATTGTGAAGTATATGCTTATCTATGTCAGGGTACATATACCCATGCACACAAGGAGACCAGCTGGATATCATGGGCTACAAGATCTCTCCTTATTTCCTTGATACAAAGTACCTACTGACCCTAAAGCAAGGTTGGTATTTTAAGTTTTTGGGTTTTTTTTTTTTTTTTTTGTACAGAAATACGTACAAAAATTAATCATCTTCGCTAGAGTCCTCCTTGTTGTTTAGCTTCATTATGTCTGTGGATTTTTAGTATTGTTATTCTATATTCTATGGATAATAACCACTTATAGGTGGTTATATACCAAGCATGTCTTTCTGCTTCTGGGTTACCTCACTCAGGGTGAGCTTTTCTAGTTCTGTCCATTTGCCTGCAATACGTTTAAGTGTTTCTCCACCGTTTGAGATTCCTCTGTTGAGAATACTCTGTTGAACTCTGTACCGCATTTTAAAAATTGGATTATTTGGTTTGTTGGTGTATAATTTCTTGAGTTCCTAATGTATTTTGGATATTATCCCTCTCTCAAATATAGGGTTGGTGAAGATCTTTCCCCAATCTGTAAGCTGTTGTTTTGTTCTGTTGACAATGTCCTTTGCTTTCCAGAAGCTTTTCAGTTTCATGATGTCCCATTTATTGTTTGTTGATCTTGGAATCTGAGCTGTTGGTGTTCCTTTCAGAAAGTTGTCTCCTGTGCTAATGAGTGCAAGGCTCTTCCCCACATTTTCTTCTAACAGATTTAGTGTGTCTAGTTTTATGCTCTAAACAACTCATATGCCTCTCAACTGAAGAATAGATACAGAAATTGTGGTACATTTACACAATGGAATACTACTCAGCCATTAAAAAACAAGGAAATCATGAAATTTGCAAGCAAATGGCTGGAACTAGAAAAGATTATCCAGCAGGGTATCGAAAAGCAGATGCTGAGACTACAGCCAAACTTTGGGCAAAACACAAGGAGTCTTATGGAAGAATGGGGGGAAAGACAGACCCAGAGGGGACAGGATCTCCAGAAGGAACAAACAAAGCCAACAAATCTGGGCCCAGGGAGTACTGCAGAGACTGATGTACCAACCAAGTACTATGCATGGAGAGAACCTAGACCACCTGCTCATGTAGCCCAGGGGCAGCTCACTCTCCATGTGGGTTCCCTGGTAAGGGGAGCAGGGTTTATCTGTGATATAAACTTGGTTGCCTGCTCTTTGATCACTTCTCCCTGGCAAGGAAGAGGATCCAGGCAGTCCTAATGAAAGGCTAGGGTCAGGTGGTAGAGGAGGAGGATTCCCTCTTTCAGCGGTCTATGGAGGTGGATGGGGTGAAGAGTGAAGGAAGGGGAAATGTGTCTGAATAAATTATTTATTATTATTATTGCTAATTATTATTTGTGTTTTTGAGACAAGGTTTTCCTAAGTATCCTTTGCTGTCCTGGACTTTGTAGACCAGGCTGGGCTTGAACTCACAGAGATCTGCCTGCCTCTGCCTTCCTGAGTGCTGTGAGTATAGGGGTACAGCACCACATCTGGCTAAGAAATTTCTAACCAGACTAGAAAGATAATGAAAACATACACATTGGAAGTAATCCCTTAAAAAGTTGTGTTCTCATTTTCGCTAAAAATAATTCCCCAAATTTAATACTTATACTTGAGAAGAAAGGTAGACAAGAATACATGCTATTCAGTAAACTGTCAAAGCTCACACTCTGTGGTGATTTAATATTCTTGATATAATGTGCAATTATATCCAGATTCCTAGTTACTCTTTTGATTGTCCCCTAGAAGCTGAGTTGAAATAATGAGGCTGAGCTGAATAGCATGCCATTTACTGGAAGTTAGGCATGCTGGAATTTCTTTCTTGCGTGATTACTTTGAGGACTTTTCATAACGAACTTTCTATTAACAGTGATTTGCTATCCATCCAGTTAGCTCTGACTGTAGCCCATCTTATTAAAGAAATTCTTGGCAGTGATCCATTGTGTGTGTGTGGGGGTGTGTGTATGCACAACCACCACAACACATGTGTTTCAGAAGACAACTTACTGGAATCTAAGTCACTTTCTTTCACCGTGTGAGTTTGTTAGCAGACTCATCAGTTTATGTCTTTACCTACTGAGCTACCTTGACAGCACTTTTTTTTTTAAAGTAATTGTTTCAACCAAAGTCCTCCATTAATATTTCATATTGCAATATGTTATGTTCTTATTTAGTAGAATGATTTGTTATGTTACAGAAATATTTAGCAGGACAGTATCCTGAATCGTGCATGATTGTTCTGGAACTGGCCACACTTATATTTAGTACCACTTTATTGAAGACAGTCCAAAGTGACCAAAACATCATTCTTTGATTCACTGATACCTTCTCAGCCTGTAAATCCATAGACAGAGATTATTCAGGGTTACATCACACTGAGTATGATTGGTTGGTTGGCAATGTCCAAAGATTTACAGTGTAATATGAGTAAGAAAATCAAAGCCAGTAGGAATGGGCTATTAATGCATGAGCTAATGCCTTCCAAAGGAAGGAAGGCAAGAATGTATTCTGGTCACTCTCTTTCCTCATTTCATAAATATTTTATACTTCAAGATGAATATTCATTCCTCTACTAGTAACAATTGAAAAGTAACATCTTCTTCTATAAAAATGATTTTCATTTATCACCAGAATTTAATAAGGGGCTTAATATAAAATGGTACCAACTATGTAATTTCTGGCAGACAGAAAGGATGCAAATAAAATATTCTAAAATGAAAGTTGTTATATCAAGCAAAACCTTTATCTTATCTACGACACTTAGCATACAGGAGATAGAATGCGCAAGCTCATCTTGCACCACGCAGAGCTCAGTTTGCTATGGGTAAGTTGCAGGTACACTTCACAGCTGAGCACCACAGGGCTTGTTTGCCGGGTTACACAATAGCACAGTGGGAACTGATATCTGATGATAATGTCAGTCTTACCTAGGGAGTGACTTGAATCCTTCAATAAAACAGACAACAACAAAAACAACTGAGCAGCTCTCTAGTTAGGAGTCTTATCCTTTTCAGAATTCTAACTTCTACAAAGGGATGAGAGCCTGTTCTGCATAGAACTGCCTACTGGAGGCAACTTCTACAAGAAAGGCAGCTGTACTTGGGGTCCTTTATCAGAGTATGACTTTGACCTCAATGTTTCCAAGAAGTTGGCCAAGATGTATAATTGTTGTAGAGCGCTACATCCAGAGTATATTATTCATTCATTCAATTAGAGCTGTGATTTTAAAATGCCTTTACTAGGAAATCCCTTTTCTCTGTTGAATTTTTCTAAGTATTTCAGTAAATGAAATATATTCAAAAAGGAATTTACAATCAGAATTCTTACTTACCTGAAAGGAGGTTCCTGATGTCTTCAAAGAACCCCAGAATGGTGTGATGAAAACGTCTGCAAAGAGACTCAGTGATGTAAGTGGTGGTGCAAGCTAGTGTCTTCAGGGCTTTCCTCAGATGAATGTAGTAAGTCTGAGTCACATTTCTAGGTCTATATATGTGTCTACACATATTAAGAGCTTGCACACTTCCAAACTATGTCGTTGAAATGTGATTTATTTGTAAAATTCTCTACTATCAAATGAAAGCACCTGTAGCTTTGACTCTCTATTTTGTTACTCCTAGGTATTAGAATTTTTAAATCTTTTACTTGTGTTCTGGAGCTATAAAGTATATCATATTTCTATATAATATTAATATGTGCATAATAATAATATACATACTAATTTGCTTAATTTTGGTTGTCAGATTGTAATGCACATAACGTACTTTCTAAAAGAACCATCCACCATATGCTTGCTGGTGAGGTTTCTAATGATTCTCAATCTACTAAAGATAACTTTGTGTCCGGATATCTGAAGCACACCTTTCTAAACTCTTGTCAACTTTACTAAACCTAAAATATCAAATCTGATACTAAAACCCAGGAAAATTAGGCAGTTATCATGACAAAATTTTAAAAGCACATTTTTAAATGAAGTCAACACAAAAAGGCTATGTACTGTGCAGTTCCAATTATTGCACATTCTTTAAAAGACAAAACTTTGGGGACAGTAAAGCCATCAGTGTTGGGCAATTGGTTAGAAGAGAAGATGAGCATCTTGAACACTAGAACAACTACAATTTTTCATACATTTCTGAACCCCACTGAATGTATAACTCTAAAAGAATCCTATAGAAATGCACGAACCTTATACAATAGTATGCCATTTGGGTTGACTGTGACAGATTTTTACTGTTGCACAGGAGTTTTACAGTGGGAGAGACTCATGAATGAAAAAACAGGGTCTTATGCAAAGGTGTACTCAAACTAGAGATAGGTTATAAGCAACACAATTTGAGTATTGCTGATTCAAAGGTTTTTTTCCCCCTCTTTCTGTGCCCTATAGAGATGGTAAAAACTGTTCCATGGATGTGGTCTTGAAATAGTTTTACTGTTCAACTTTGAAAACATTCAAACTGCTTTGACTTCTGTAATTACTATCTTCTGCTTCTTTGTGCTAATAAAACTAATTTTGTTAATAAAACCACTTTTGTTAATTTTTACATTTTTAGTTTACCAGGCTAAGACCTTGAATTATCTACCGAATCAAGACAGATCTACTTTATTTCATGGTAGGTAACTTTTCTCTATTGATCAGTTAGTTTTCATTCATATATACTTTTTGATTCTTTGTACTTTTTTCAAACATGTTGAGTAGTGGCCTACTACACATAAAAAGTAAATGGATTGCTGAAATTTCCTCAAATACATTAACAGTTTTAAACTAGAAAATAAATTTATCATATAATTACATAATCTAATAAAGATGAGATACTTAACAGAGTTCCTGGAACATAATCAGCATCCAGTTATTTAGCATTGGCCATTTTATTATTAGAATAATTCATGCCAACATAGAAGTTAATTAAAATGATGAATTCTGTTTTGAAACTGACAGCTTTATGTTTCCATTTGATTACGTCCTCTTTTTATTTGCTGAACTATTTGTGAAATAAATTACCAACATAGTTACAACTCCTCTCCAAGTCCTTACAATGTGCATCTCCACACAAATTATAACACATACCCTGGAAATAATATTGCTAAGTCTGAAAACTAAACTCCCTCTTCGTCAACGAGGATTGAGACTACTCTCAAACTTTGACAATTATCCCCAAAATGGCTTGTATAATTTCTTTGTAAAACAAACAAACAAACAAAAATGTTTAAATGTGAAACCATTCGTTAATAGCTTTCTATATGGTTTAAATGCCATTTGGCAATTTCTAGGCAATAAATTTTATGCAAGTTGGCTAGTGGAAGACGACAAATGTTACACAAATGGAAAGGGCAAGAGGAAGCCTGGCCCAGGCAAGCTGCTGCATATGAGCAGACAGCAGAGCATGCTGTTTATAGTAATTGGTATTTTTACAGTTGGACTACACTATCATGGGATAGGGGGCCAAGCTTTTAGAATTCCTAAGTTTAAGGCAGAAAATACTAATACAAACCTGGAGATTGCAGGTATAGAACAAAGAATTCATGTTTCTATAGGAAGAAAGCGTATGATAAATTCTGCATGTGACTGTGTAACTGGATGACGTTACCTGCCATGAAGCTCCAGTGTATGGACAAATTTGTTTTAGTTATACATTCAAATACCTAGGGTATTTTCCATGGGGAGAAAAAACAAGGGACCACAGAAAACAAGTGTTTCTTTTTCCATGTTAGTTTACTAATAATCTGTGAGAAATAGTCAATTACATTTGAACTAAAAGTGTTAAGCACCGGGAAATATTGATAAGAAGGATTGAGGAGCTGGTAAGATGTCTCAGTGATTCAAAGCCCTTGTTTCTCTTGTGGAGAACTGGGTTTTGATTCCTAGGACCGATGGGGTGGCTCACAGCCATCTGTAAATCCAGGTCTATGAGATCTGGCACCCTCTTCTGACCCATGTGATGCAAACAAAACACACAAATTCACAAAATAAAAATAAGTAAGTATTTTAAAGAGATTTTAGTGAACTCATAGTGGTTCAAAGTTTTCAGCAGAAATAATTGGGATATTCCTCCCAAAATCAGGACTGAGTGCTTGTATTTTTTTTTTCTATTATGCATCTTCACAACTGAGCATCTGGGTTTTTTTTTTTTTGTTTATTTGTTTGTTTGTTTGCTTCTTATACTTCAAGCTAAGGTTTTCGAGATTTCATGAAACTATTCCATCAGGTGGATTCACTTTCAAGAAGAATAAGTAGAAAAAGAAGAAATAGTAGTAGTAGTAGTGGAAGAAGAAGAAGAAGAAGACGAAGAAGTCTGATCTTTTAAAGACTAAAGCAAGGCTAGCTAGCTCATTTCCTCTTCTAATCTCCCAATAAATACATGCAGTTTGTCAAAGTCCATATGTAACAATATTAGAAATAATTTGACAACTTTAAGGATCATTACCATGAGTTATCACATGGGGCACTTGGTTTGCCTGATATTTGGATAGCTGGAATCAATTCACACAGTTTATTTCCTTTTTGGGTCTTTGTCTTTATCCAGTGGTCAATATATACTAATTCTAAGCCTCTTTTATATGTGGTTTAATTTATTTTGTTTTTATCATGTTCATATTAAGAAATACAATTAAATGAATAAATACTGATAAATCCCTCATTATGCACCAGGCTTTGCTTATGCATTAAGGATTTAATAGATCTTACCACTCATCAAAGACTTCACTGATGCATGGAAGACCATTACAGAAAACCAGGAGTAGTCAAATTGACACAATAATAACACAACTCCTGCACCCAAGACATGGGAAATATTACAGACTAGAGGATAGAGAGATTCTAAATGCCAGAGTTTCACTATGTCTGCTGTGAGTTTGTTACTTATATCTATGACAAGGAAGCTAGGCTCGTGAAATATTGACAGCTTGGTTGCCTAAAAAACCTGAACAAGTCCAACAATTTGGCATGCCAATGTAGATAAGTAAAATTGCATGGGACACCAATTCTAGATGAATAATTACGGGCAAGTATCAACTGCTGAAAAAGAATAAGTCTTAGACATATAATTTAGGATCAAAGTACTAAAACCTGTACACCTAAAAAAGCTAAGCAAGAAGGAGGAACCTGGGTAATATGATCAATCCTCACTCAGAAAGGCAAATGGGACAAACATTGGAAAAGGGAGAAAACAGGGAATAGGACAGGAGCCTACCACAGAGGGCCTCTGAAAGACTCTACCCAGCAAAGTGTTAAAGCAGATGCTTAGATTCATCCAAACTTTGAGCAAAGTGCAAGGAATCTTATGAAAGAAGGGGGAGATAGAAAGACCTGGAGGGGACAGGAGCTCCACAAGGAGAGCAACAGAACCAAAAAATCTGGGCTCAGAGGTCTTTTCTGATACTGATACTCCAACCAAGAACCATGCATGAAGTTAAGCTAGAACCCCTGCACAGATGTAGCCCATGGCAGCTCAGTCTCCAAGTGGGTTTTCTAGTAATGGGAACAGGGACTGTCTCTGACATGAACTCGGTCGCTGGCTCTTTGATCACCTCTCCCTGAGGGGGGGAGAAGCCTTACCAAGCCACAGAGGAAGACAATGCATCCAGTCCTGATGAGACCTGACAGGCTAGGGTCAGAGGGAAGGGGAGGAGGACCTCCCCTATCAGAGGACTTGGAGAGGGGAATGGGAGGAGATGAGGGAGGCAGAGTGGGATTGGGAGGGGATGAGAGAGGGGCTGCAGATGGGATAAAAAGTGAATAAACTGCAATTAAATAAATAAATAAAAATTTTAAAAAAGCATTAGTCTTCCTCAGATATCAGCCTCCTGATTGCTTATCTACTACCGAGTGGTCAGTTTTAGAAACATACACAGACATAAGCACTGAATGGAACCAGTGTGGTGTATTTATATGTTGGCTTACTGATATGTATATGTAACACCAATGATGAAAGAAGAGAAGACCTTGTTGGGGAAGGAGGGAGACTTAGTTATGGGAAGTAAGAAAGGAAAGAAGGGATGGGGGAAATGGTGTGATTTATATTTTAGGTAAATACAGAAAATGCTGTAGTAAACAAGATAGGCAAACCTATTACCTTTGGAGCTTATATTTTTATGGAGAAAATAACAAAAATAGACAGGTAAGGTATGTAAACAATATGCTTTGAAGAAAAGTAAATCAAAGAGGCACATAATTCTGGTGGTGCCATAGTGAAGAGAGAATCACAATCATCAATAGAGTAGATAGGGAAGATTCCTTTTTGATTTTTATTTTTTTATTAATTACACTTTATTCACTTTGTATCCCCCATAAACCCCTCCCTCCTCCCCTCCTAATCCCACATTCCCTTCCCCTTCTTCACGCATGCCCCTCCCCAAGTCCACTGATAGGGGAGGTCCTCCTCTCCTTCCTTCTGATTCTAGTCTATCAGATCTCATCAGGAATGGCTGCATTGTTCTCTTCTGTGACCTGATAAGGCTGCTCCCCCCTCAGCGGGAGGTGACCAAAGAACAGGCCAATCAGTTTATGTCAGAGGCAGTCCCTCTTTCCATTAGTATGGAACCCACTTGGACACTGAACTGCCATGGGCTACATCTGTGCAAGGGTTCTAGGTTATCTCCATTCATGGTACTTGGTTGGAGTATGAGTCTCTGAAAAGACCCCTGTGTTCAAATTTTCTGGTTCTGTTGCTCTCCTTGAGTTCCTGTCCTCTCCAGATCTTACCATTTCCCAGGGAAGACTCTTATTATGCTAGCAAACATTCAGTAATGAGTTTTTACTTGTTAGAAGTAAAGAAGGTTGATGGTGTTTTTGTCCAAGTGATAGCTTGAGTGAAACTAGGCTTGAACAAAGTAAGAAAAGATGGTGTATGAACTGTGATTTTTGCCCCTGGGATATGGAGCTAGTTGGTAGCTATGACAGGGCAAGTTATGGAGTTATCGCCAGATCCAAGCAAGCAGTGCAACTGGGAAACATCAGTAGCTATAAGAGGCTTAGTCAGATTCTGAACATATCTTGAAAGCAGAACCAAGTGAGCATGAGGATTAGAGATAGAGAAGGGTGAAAATCGCCATGGAAGTCTTTTGTATGAGAGTCAAATTCCTGCTGAGTTATGGACTGTAGAGAGAATGAGGAACAGTGTGTGCATTCAACAGGATTTCACATGTACTAGGAGCTTTTGTGTTTTGTTGTTTTCCTAGGGTAGTTTTGTTTGCTTTTGTCTCTTATTTGCTTGTTTTTTGCTTTGTGTTTTGTCTTTTGTTTGAAAGGATGAACATAAAGTTGAGTGGGTAAGGAGGTGGAGAGGATATTGGAGGAGTTGGAGAAAGGAAAATAGATCAAAACATAGTGATAAGTGTTTTTTTTTTAATTAAAACTCAAACATTTTAAAAGGAAATGTACTAGAGTTTGAATCATAAATGTCCCATGTATCACAGCCTTAGTCCTCATGAATATCCTATCTCAAGCTTGTAGAATTTCCAAGAGGTGAGCTCTGAAGGGAGAGCTCTAGGTCACTGGGAAATGACCTGGAAGGAGGTGGCACTGTTTTGGCTCTTCTTCTTGCTGCCATAGAAAGTTACTAGTTTATAACAATGAAAAGTGTAATTTTATAATCTCAAGTAAGATAAGCATGAAATGTATGTCGCTGAACTAAAATCAAAGTGGTGGTAAAATTGAACTTCTTCTAGAATGTCTAGCATAAAATCTACTCTTTTGCCATATCCATGTTCATGTGTGTACAGATATCTGTACTTAGACATGTGTATACAAATGAGGTCATAAATTGACATGAGGTGTCTTCCTCAGTCACTTACTCCATTTCTCCCCTTCTTGCCCAGTTAGGAACTATTGCATCCACCTAGATAAGCCAGGGCATTATATTTCTTTCATATTTATTTCACTTTATCTTACTTTTGACATCCTGGGCTGGAGTTCAAAGCCAAGGACACATTTATGCATAAATATGTTCTATACCTGAAACACAACTCCACCCCTGTTTACATGTTTTAAAGATTAATTTATTAATAATTTAATCACAGTTATACCTTCAATTCATGTTTTCATGTAACGTATTAATAATTAAAATGCAGCCATCTTTGGGACACATTATTTTTCCCATACCAGGTCTTTGAAAGTAGTAATAGAAATAATGAAAATAAATTGGGAAAATGTATAAGATAACAAGTCCTCAGAGAGAAAAATGAAATATTTATTTGTTGCCAAAATGTCTAGAATTGGTCATGGGGGTGACCAATTAACAGTCTGAACAAGTGGGTGGTCAGCTAGGAGTGTGGTCTAGAGACACAAGAGGTAAAATATTTATATGCAGTAGTGTATTAGCCAGGGTTCTCTAGAGTAACGGAACTTATAGAATGAGTCTATCATCGCTCTCTGTGTCTGGTTGGGAGATTTATTAGAAAGGCTTACAGGCGATGGTCAGCTAATCCAACAATGGCTGCCTAATCTTAGCGCGAACAGGAATGAGTCTATCATCGCTCTCTGTGTCTGGTTGGGAGATTTACTAGAAAGGCTTACAGGCGATGGTCCAGCTAGTCCAACAATGGCCGCCTAATCTTAGCGCAAACAGGAATCCAGTTGTTCAGTCCATAAGGCTGATTGTCTCACCTGATCTTCAGTATATGCCAGGATTTTGAAGAAGTAGGCTCTAATGCTAGTGAAGTGGACAGGCTAGTGAGAGCAAGAGTGAGCAGGACAGGAACAAATGCTCTTCTTTTATGCCCTTTTTATAGGCTTCCTGCAGAAGGTCTGGTGAGCATTCTGATGATAAGGGATTTGAAGCTTTTTTTTTTCAGGAATTATGAAGGTAAAATAAGCTAGAATCTGTAACAAGAAACAAGGGCATTCCTCTACTATTGGTCTTGATGACAGGAACAATGGAAAGAAACTCAGTTTCTTCCTGAGGTTTCAAGAGAAGCAAGGTTCACAACAGACATCTGCATTACTGGCAAAGGATGAAGGGAGGGGAAGTTTGGAGGGAGCTGATGCTGTATAGGAATCTTTAGCAATGGCCCTGAGGAAAGATCCCACTTTGTTCTTTTATTAAGATAAAAATTTCTGTTGTTTGGTATATTTCACAGCAAGATGAAGCAAGCCAATTAAGCAATACCTACCAAGACCGAACACATTATTCCCATAAACATGCTTTTCTAACATCTCCTAAGCCAAGAAAGACAGACATCTCTAGTTCTTTCTTTTAATACATGGCATGAGCGAACAGGTCAAATTTATTATACTTTCAGCGTATTTACCAAATTCATTACCATTTTTTTCCTTCCTCATAATTATGACACAGAAAACGTTGAAATAATTTTCTAAATGCGTTCATATCTCTAGTATTACCTCCAATTAATATACTTTTCTAATAAAAAGAACATGGGTTCTGGAATCAGATATCTCTTGGTTTGCATATTAGCTTTGAGACTTAACCATAGTCCAAGAGAAAGGATAATTAAAGCTTTATGAGCTTAAACTTTCCTCACCTGTCAAAATGGAACACAATAAAAGTACCTAATTTACAAGGCTGCTGTTAGAGTAAAATGAAACAGCACCTGGCTAATTTATGGCACTAAATGCTGCCCAATTAGTGTTGGTTTCCAATTTCCTGTTATAGCTCTATAGTCTCCTTCTATAGTAGGAATGTGACTGTGTGAAAAGAAACCTCAGCATCTCTTTCATTATAGAAAGAAATTTTTCTACCATGGCACAGAACATGATTGGTAGGTTTATACTTCATTGGTGCTAAAGCTGCAGCCTTGAGTTCTGAGTGGTACACACCATCCTGGGGTCAGCTAAAGCATAAATTGCCAGCTGCTCACTCAAACTCCGTTTTCCTTTTCTGTGGTGCAGCAGGAAGTCACCAGCCGGAACTAGTATTCACATTTGCTTTCTCTCTACACCCTTTATATGTTCTAATTCTTACATTAAAGTGAGGCGGTGTTTCTGAGCAATGGGCAGTAGAGTGGGCGTAGCTCTTAGTGCCTGACTTACATGCTCATGTTTATGCTCTCTTCCTTTATCTTCCAAGCAAATATGGATGACACAATACAGTAGAGGATTCTGAAACTCCAGGGATAATAGAATCATAAGATGTTATGCATTTGGATCCTGTTAATGTGATTACATAAAGCAGCCCACCCAACAATAATGCCTCAGATGCTGATGTGAACAAAAAGGATGTTTTCAAATGGGATAATCCATTAAGCTTGATTGTTGATTACAATAATTGTTGGCTTGCATATTTAGCACAGAAACCAAAAAGAATTGGTGCTACAATAAAACCTAAAAAATGTGCCATTGGTTGGCTGGTTGAGCAATGGGCTGTAAAGAGTAGCTATAAGAGGCCAGCAGTAGAAATCCATCCTTCACTATCATAAAATATCTGGTAAACATTTAACTTTCAGTGACTAGAAAGGACAGACACTACTATCATAACCATAAAACAAGTTTAGAAAATAGAATGTTGATTTTTGACTCTAGGTTGTTATTAGTTTAATTTGGTGGAGAATTGTGAGAAAGAGAAGAGCTTAGGAAATAATTGTTCTATTTTTTTGGAGGGGTTGCACAGATGTAGCCCATGGCAGCTCAGTCTCCAAGTGGGTTCCCTAGTAATAGG
>NW_026596095.1:13479044-13508957 GCF_907164565.1 Psammomys obesus | reverse complement strand
TGTAGCCCATGGCAGCTCAGTCTCCAAGTGGGTTCCCTAGTAATAGGAACAGGGACTGTCTCTGACATGAACTGAGTGGACTGCTCTTTGATCACCTCCCCCTGAGGGGGGAGCAGCCTTATCAGGCCACAGAGGAAAGCAATGCAGCCAGTCCTGATGAGACCTGATAGATTAAGATCAGATGGTAGGGACCTCCCCTATCAGCGGACTGGGGGAGGGGCATGGCTGGGGAGAAGAGTTAGGGAGGGAGGGATTGGGAGGGGAAGAGAGAGGGAACTATAGGTGGGATACAAAGGGAATAAACTGTAATTAATAAAAATAAAAATAAAATATTATAATAAAATTAAAAAGATACTAAAAATTGCACTTTTTTAATTTCTTAAAAAAAAGCCTTCAGTGGATTACTGTAAATGTTCCATGGCTAAAGAGGAGTTTTCAAGGAGGCTCTGCTGACAGTTACCAAAGGACCACCCTCTCTATACTGCTTTAATGGTCCTTAAATCTATGTGGGCCTTTACTGTGCTGAGATGACAAAGGGATAGAGAATCAAGACACAATCCAGGCCTGAGAGTAGTGTCCAGTTTTGTGGACAAAACTTTTTTCACCTGACTCCAGCTCTGGAAAATTGAACAGTGGAGTATAGCTGTTTGTCATATAAAATAAAAACCTGGTGGCAAATAACCATTGTATGGCCTTCTTGCATTGAATATCCCTTTCATTATCCGTGCTTAGAGATACTATGGTCATTTCCTTTGCTATTTTCCCAAAGAGATCATCCAGACCTGCCCCAGCTCAAAGTCTACATTCCTGAGCACATTCTTGTGGGACACAGTAACAGCTGAGCAAAGAAGAGGAGCTACTTGGATCATCAATACCCAATAAGTATGTTATATGTTTATGGAGCAGGGATTTACTTTGAGTATCTTATTCCTGCAAGTTACTATAGGCTATATAATGTAGTTTCCAAATGAAGAAATCATGTGATTGAACTGTATTACAGAGGTCAAAGAATCCAAAATGTTTTATTAATATACTTAATAAATAGTAAATAAACACTAGAGTTTGAAAGTAAATTCCATTAAGAAGAGGTGACGCTTTGAAACTAATGGAAGAACTGATCTGCTTTCTAGTTGTAGAATAGATCCTGATACTGTAATGGCCATGGAGGAAGGTGACAGGAAATTCATAATGGATGTTGTTCTTTCCCCCTCACCTCAGGTTAAGCATGGGTTTTAATTATTCCTGAAAAACATATTAATTATTCATAAG
The DNA here is from genome assembly GCF_907164565.1 of Psammomys obesus. Classification (NCBI taxonomy): domain Eukaryota; kingdom Metazoa; phylum Chordata; class Mammalia; order Rodentia; family Muridae; genus Psammomys; species Psammomys obesus. Next base: position 13,507,688 of record NW_026596095.1, on the reverse strand, counting down.
CTTGATGGGCTGATTGCTCCTCTCTCCTCCATCAGAGTAAGGTTTCAGCCTTTTCCAGCTTTTCCTGGGTGTGGGCAGAGGAAATGCTGTTTGTTTAGTCAGTTACAGAGGTGTCTTAACACATTTTTCACTGTCCTCGCTGAGTAAATGGAAATCTTTGTTTCAACAAACGAGTTCAAATGGGAGAGGAAGTCACTTGGAAAACATACATGAAACTCGATTTCTTTATGTGTAGTTTACTTATGCATGTGATTTCTGAGTCTTTTGATTTAAAATATGTAATTAAAAACTAAATATCAGGGCTATGAAGATGTACTTACATTGTGTGGATGGAGTCAAGCAACAAAGGTTAAAACAAATAGCTCGCTCTCTCTAGAGATAAATCATTTTAAAGATGGCATCATTTATGTTTTTACATCAGAATCTTTGATCTGCTTCCCAAAGGCAAGTTGGGTATAGCATATTGCCCCAAGCTTAAAGCTGTAGCCTCAGTATTTCACTGTTCTTTTTTTTCTATGCATGCTGTTGAAATACATGGAGCCAAACTTTCATTTGAAACTGTTCTGTTTCAGATGACCTTGAAGTGACAACCTCAATATTTCACATGTATTTTTGAATATCAGCAAGTAATAGACAATGTTTTTATAAGCCTTCTTTATAACAATGCTGTACACTTTGTCAAGTTGGGTCTAGCTGTTGTAGGTGTGACTAACTTCTTCATAACACACAAGTATTCAATTTTATATGGCATTTTGAAGTTCTACCATTTAAAGAAAAAAACACTGATATCTGAGAGATTAGCTGAGCTGAGATAAAACATGTAGGTGGAGTTCATTTCTCCCAGAGTATACAGTTGCCTGTGTAAGCAATGGAATACACATAAACTTCAGCAGCTTAAGTCTATAGGGTGGTGCTAAACCATTTGATTCCAATGAATAAGAAGCTTTGATGTCTGCTTCATATTTTCAAGATCACAAAAGAATTAGGGGAAAAAAAATCAATCTTCCTTGATGGTGTAATATTCCTTCCACACTGTGCTTTCCTGATCTGGGCAAGCGATATCATGGCATGCAGAGTGGGAGGAAAAGAATAAGAGAGCTTGAAGTTTTTTGTGGGTGGGTTGGTGTTCTCCTTCCTCCACTAAGAGTCTTGTCTAATTAGAGGGTGTCCTCTTCAGTCTCCATAGCCCCTGCTACTAAGAGTCTCAGTTAGAGTCCCACTCATATCCTCCCAGGGACTTTTTCTGACTTAGGTCTCCAGCTTGTTACAACCCACCCACAATAATTTCAAGCTAAAATTTACCCTGCCTACAAGACCTGCAGGGACAAAGATAGAACAGATAGAGCAGAGATTAAGGGAATGTCCAACCAATCCCTGTCCCAGCCCAAGACTCACCCTATGGAAGAGAGCCTGTAAGACCTGGGGTCTCACAGCTCAGGAGTTTAAGATTGCGCCCTTCCCAGAAACTCCCCCAGACCAAGACTCATTGCAAAAGCAAGAGGTTTATTAACCATTGCGCAATGGGGTGACCTCTGCCAGTCAGCCAAGAGTGGCACTGGGAGACAAAGGCCTTTAGGTTAGGTTTTTAAAAGAAAAATTGCGGGACATTTGAAGTTGCAGTTTTGGCAATTTAAGATTGGATGAGGAAGCTATAAAGTAAGATAATTGGTTAGTCTTAGGTGCTCAAGCTTGGCCAGTCCTGCCAAGTGTGGATGCAGCTGCAATTTAAGGTGGGGGTGGTTAGCTCATTCTTGAATTTAGGGCTGCGGGCTCTTGGCTGGAGGTCAAAAGTTACTCAGAAGAAGTCTGGGTTCGTTGCTAAGAAACACTATCTTAAAGACAAGGGTCTGGTTGTTCTTTTCTCTGAGTGAAGGTCATTGCTTGCTTGCCCCCACCTTTTTTTTTTTTTTTTTTTTTTTTTTTTGTCCTCACAGATAGGGTCACATTTTTCCATTCTCTGGAAAGGTATTAAGAGGCTTTAGCTTAACCTGAACCTAAAACTCAAAGCTATAGGCTTTAGAAGACATACAGGTTACAAAGTTAGTCTAACCCTTTCAAGTCCATCCCTGGCACTATCAGCAATACTCTGCTATGCTTGCAAACAGGAGCCTATCAGAATTGTCTTTTAAGAGGCTCCATACAGCAACAATTTGAAACAGATGCCGAGACCCACAGCACACTGGACGAAGCTTAGGAAGTCTAGTGGAAAAGTTGGGGGAAAGATGAAATGACCTAGAGGCGACAAGATCTCCAAAAGAAGACCAACAGAGCCAAATAACCAGGGCTCAGATGAGCCAGTGGAGTCTGAAGCACCAAACTAGGACCATGCATGGGCTGGACCTAATATGCCCACATATGTAGCTGATGGGCAGCTCAGTCTTCATGTGGTTTCACTCGTAAGGAGAGTGGGGGCTGTCTCTGACATGGACTCCTTGAATTTTGATCACTTCCCCCTGACGGGACTGCCTATGGCCCAGGGGAAGAGGACAAACTCAGTCCTCATGTGAATAGATGAGCTGGGGCAGATGGATAATGGGGGCTCCCCTATTCTGAGGAATATGAAAGCAGGGAATGGGAGGGTTGCGGTGGGACTGGGAGGAGAGTAGGGGATGTTTACAACAACTGGGATGTAACATGAATAAATAAATTAAAAGAAATGGTCATGCATGGAGATAACCTAGAACCCCTGTTTAGACGTAGCCCATGGCAGCTCAGCATCTAAGAGGGTTTCCCTATTAAGAAGAACAGGGACTGTCTCTGACATGAACTCAGTGGTGATCTCTTTGACCTCACTCTTCCTCCCCCGAGGGAGTAATAGCATTGCCAGGCCACAGAGGAAGACAATGCAGGCAGCCCTGATGAGTCCTGATAAGCTATGATCAGATAGAAGGGGAGGAGGACCTCCCCTATCAGAGGACTTAGAAAGGGGCAGGGAGGAGATAAGGGAAAGAGGGTGGGATTGGGAGGGAGCTACAGCTGGGATACAAAGTGAATAAACTAATTTATAAAAAATAAATAATTTTTAAAAAATTGATCAATTTTTCTCACTCATAAATATTCTCACACTATACTCTTCTAAATGAAATTTGATTATAGAATGATGTTCTAGTATTCTAGATTGGATAATTGACTTTGAAGACAATATCAACAGATGAGTCAAAAAGTATTTAGAGAAGCAAGAGCATACCAAAGGTTATATAATTAAGGTGACTAATATTTATCCTAATATTTTTAAGAATAAAAGTGTTAATATTATGTTCAGATTATTGGAATAAATGATAATAGTGGCCAATAGTGTTTCCCCAACTTAATTTAGTGGATTTTATTCTGAATTTACTGGCTTTTATTTCAGAAGATTAAATATAGGGGATGGCATTAAAATAAACGCTGAAATATGTCATTGCTTTCCTGAAAAGCTAAAATGACCTAGACACTGTGATATGTATTACATACAAAAACATTAAAACCATAATTATCATGTAATTAAAATCATAATTATATGTAGAAGACTATTTTGAACAACTTATAAAAAGTATTATAGAAGCCGCAATACAACTACCAAATCCCATAGGCTTTAGAAGCCACAATACAGCTAATAAATCCCATAGGCTTTCGAGGCAGTAAAAAAAAAATTCAAGACTATCAACATTTGTAAAGAAACAAAAGACACATTAAATTGCAGACATTATCGGGAGTTCTTTGAAAAAAATGAAATGATGAGTATAAACACGGTAAGTGAGCAATGTTGAAAGATTGTCATCTCTGCTGAGAAAACCCAAAGAAGAATCTTTTTTCCTTGACATCTCCTTTCTCGAAGTGTTTGCAGCATTTTCTGAGAAAGATAACATACACACGCAAATGTTTCCTGTGTTTGCTTAGTCAGCAACTAGCAATAATGCCAGAATATTTTGCTTTTTAATATCTGGTGGTTATTAGATACTTACCACATGTAGAATATTTCACTAAGCACTCAGACTGTGAATGTCAGGAAAGTTGATTTTCATCTCAGAAGGGAGGGGAATTGGTGCTACGAGTGTCCAGATACGGCATTACTTTCCAGACATTATAACACTGAGATCTCGTGGATGAAAAGCCCAGCTTGTGTTACCAGTCTTTCTCCACCTCCCTCAGAATCTTTCTTTATTCTCTTTTTCATTACCTTTTTCAGCCTTTTCAAATTGTAATCCCTAAATCTTATGCATAGATTATTTTTATTACTGTCAAATTGTTCAGAAATTTTTGTAGTTTTTCGAATTAAATATAAAATAAAATTAAAAAAGCCAAGCAGTAGTGGCTTATGCCTTTAATCTCAGTACTCAGGAGGCAGAGGTAGATGGATCTCAGAGTTTGAGGCCAGCCTGGTCTACAGAATGAGTTCTAGGACAGCCAAGGGGCTACACAGAGAAACCCTGTCTTCAAAAACCAAAATAAAATTTAAAAATAAAATAAATTAAAGCAACAGTCTAATAAATAAAAAATCATTGTTATTTACATAATAAACATTGTGTAAGGCAATTGGTAGTAATTTTATTTTTCCTGAGACAATTTCCCATTATGTGTCCCTAGCTTGTTTTGTCTGGACCTCACTACGTGGACCAGGCTGGGCTTGAAGGCACAGATCTTCCCCCAAGTGCTAGAGTGGTAACATTAAAGGCATGTGCTACCTGCCATGCCTGGCCTGGCTGGTAACAAATTCCTGATAGCTGTAGTCACCCGTGAGGGGATGGATTCGCCTTAACATTCCAGTCTTGTTTAGATATTTGGCTTCCTGTAAATTTCCAATAGTTGATTCTCCCTTTTTCTGTGAGTTCCGGGGATCAAACTTGGGTTATCATGCTTACACAGAAGGCATTTTCACCTGCTGAGCCATCATGCTTGGTCCTCACTTAGTGTTTTCAATTATTGCTCTAAATATTAGCATATTATACACACACCTGCACACGTGTATGTACACATGTGCACACACAGGCCCTCACCCACATACACACACACACTTACACACATATTACTACCTCCTGGTGATGACATTATAGCACTTTGAGTGAGGTAGCAGAATTCACTACCACTTCGATTACTTGTTGTTCACTGGTGAAGAGTTAGAGACCTCCGCCCATACTGATATTTCTCTTGGCAATTCGCACCTTTTGTTACATGTCGAAAAGAAAACACTTAAACTTTGTGAACTTCGTACGAATATAGATTCTGAAGTTCAGATTTAGCTGGTTGGGTTTAATGATCATGAGTCAAGATAATGGTCAGGCGTCTGAGAGTCAAATTTCTGATTATGAAAGCGTCTTAGCCTACCAGACAAAGAATCCTTCTGCACAAAATATGCAAACTGTCTAAAGGAAGAAATCTGAAGCATGTCTCAAACCTTGAGCCCCAGGGGAAGAAGTTCTGTGGAAAAGTTAATTTCAGGCAATATGCTGGATGAATTTTCTGCAGGTGACAGCAGGACCAATGCGCAGGGTACAGTGGCAGCAGCGTGGCAGGTTGGGACTGCAGTGTAGCTGGCAGAGCCTCAGGGTGTGACTGGCAGGGGTTTTCTTGCAGCAGCTGGGAGCGCCAGGAGGCAGCTGTGGTGTGCTTGTGGCTGGCAGAGAGATGGTCACGCTGCTGGCAGGGGGTACTGGGAAGCAGGAACCTGACTAGAGCTGATGTCAGAAATACTGACTGAACATCGACCCAGCTTACAGCACTCTGACAAATCAAAGGTTGATACCACCTCACTCTAAAAATAGTCAGCCGGGCCATTCACATTGGCAAGCAGACATGTCATGTCTCTGTGTAATGACCTTCTCCAAAACCCTGAGACAGGCTTTGTTGTTGGGACCTTTTCTTTCTTCCATGGAAAACTACACCCAGAAATGGCACAAGGACAGTTTATATCAGTACAGAGATGCCTGGAACTGTTCCTGTAAGTGGTTAATTAAATGTTAGGTCTTGACCAGCAATAAATTAAGGCTCGGGTATAGAAGGTTTAGGACAGCAATGCTCAAAAGTAACTTTTGTTTTTATAGAAATAAAATTATTTTTATTTGATATTAAAAAAAGGTTATCATCACTGACAATGCATGTGTGTGCTTTATTTATTTATTTATTTATTTATTTATTTATTTATTTATTTATTTTCAGTTCAAAATACAGCAAATGAGAAACAGCCAACATGAGCACTTGACTGTTCTGGGAATAAAATCAATCCCCACCGCACCATCAATACACACACATTATGCACAAATGTAGGCAGTTGATTTACAAAATGTCTGTGCGTTGGGGCAGTGCAAAGATTATAAATGTAGCTGCAGTGTGTGAAAGCCGAGGAGAGAACCGAGCAAAAGAGAAGGGTGATGGAAGGTCCTGCTGGTAAACTCAGCTTGTCCATGGCTGAAAGCAAGAAAATCGTTTGCCTCTGTTGTATTGACAGTACATCTACAACATGTTCTTTTTCAATATTTACTCGCAGCAATGTGGTAAGGATTCTAGCTCTCATATTAAAGAAGCCTTAGGCTAGACCAACCCTGACAATGAAGCCACTTCTGATGAGAACTGATAGACTAAGATCAGAAAGAGGGAGAGGAGGACCTCCCCTATCAGTGGACTTGGGGAGGGGCATGCATGCAGAAAGTGGGGGAGGGTGGGACCGGGAAGGGAGGAGGGAGGGGCTTATGGGGGGATACAAAATGAATAAAGCGTAATTAATAAAAGTTAAAAAAAAAAGAAAACAGAAACTTGTCGGGAAGGGTGACAGTGGCAATACTTTAAAAAGAATGATCTCGTTTCACATCTCCACTTCCCAACGATTTTTTCCCTGCCTTTTCTACATATTTAATGTCACTTCAGTGCCATTGGTAAAATTTGTAGCTACCTTTATTAGTTATTTTTCTTGTTTCTGAAACCAAGTATTGGAGCAAACGCAACTTAAGGAAGAGAGAGAGTTTATTTTGGTCCACAGTTGAGAAGTCGGTCATGGTGGGGAAGGCTTGGTGATGCAGGCAGCTTGGTTTGAGGTGTCAACAAGGGGAGAGAGTAAGAAGAATGCTAGGGATGAGCATGTTCTCTGCTTTTCGGTCTACCCAGGACTCCAGCTTTGGGATGGTGTTACCACATTAGGGGTAAAGTTTTCCTCTAACCACTAATTATCTCTAGAAATACCCTCATACACATGCACCAGAAGATCAGTGATTATTAACCATCAAATGATGTCTGTTTTAAAACACCTCATTTCAAAAAGAAGTAACTCAGAGTGAATGGACAGAGATAATATGGGTGTGTTGATACTATGAATGGTGAATTGGGTAGGTCTACTTAGAACACAGTGTGCAAGCAAGAGCTCATTTTTCACATCTGGCTGTGCTGACTAGTAGAGAAAGTTACAATGTCATCAGATTTTATTCCAATCTCCAAGATAGTGTGGATAGCCCAGATAACCCTCTATTATATTCTTGAAGCTGACAGGTTTTAAAATTACATTTTGAAAATTATTGTGAGCTCTTTACAGCTAGAGAGTTAATAAAATTAAATAGCCCGTGTTTCCTAATACTTTTAACACCACCTCACAAATAAGATATAAGTTTTTCCTGATTTAAACTTAATCTAGCATTTTTATTAGTGTGTTATAACACTAAATGTATAAATTTGCTTAGTTTATATGTACCAATTCTTTGGTTGTATACATGCTAGAAGGATATTGTGAGCTATATAAAATCATTTCTCACATATTTACTGCTAATACTCATTATTGCAGAGCCTGTTTTATTTAATTCACTATTTTAGACAGCCCTAAGCAGTGCTCATTACCAAATATTTCCTTCTTTTTAAGGATATTGGTTCCTTCCTAACTATAAGGATGGCAACCTCCCAATATCACTTTGAAGAAGAAAACTGCTTCTTGAAACTAGATTGTAATCACACACAAAAAAAAGCTCTTTTTGAAGTAAACAATATAAATGAGTGAATGAATGAACGGAATACATGACAAAGTCTTTGAATTTGGATTACTTCTTGGGTTTATTTATTGTTTTGGCATAACTTGTATAAACAGGTCTATATTGAGGATGATGGCATCCAAGAGGACTGAGCTTGAAACTTGTGGACAGTTGCATGTACCCTTCCAAGTATTTTGAATTCCATCTAATGAGTTTCTTTACTGAGTGACACAGTGACAATAACTGAAGACTTAATGCACGAGACTTATGAAGGTTCAATGATGTAATAACGCAGGGACTTTCATGGAAGCCCCTCCACAGGACAGACTGAGGAGCTCTGTGGGAGCTGTGTCCACTTCTTCTGGCTTGTTCCCCATTCCCTCATCATGGTACCAGACTTTTCTATATAAAAAAACCCAGTTTCATTTTTTTTCTCCGTTGATGTGAACTATGTTTTAACCTTCTTGGAAGTAGTTGTTTCAATGGAGGCAATTCCCAGAAAGATAAAGCAAATGATATGAAGCAAACCAGCAAAGACTGCTGTACACCTAGCACATTTAATGAAAAGGCTATGCCATGACAGATGGTCTGCTTTGTGTTCTGCGATATTTGCAGCAGACCAATTATTTCATTCCTAAATATACTTCCCCAAATGCATCTCCATTTTTAATTCCAATAGAAGACTAAAAATGACTTATCTGTGCTGTAAAATATAAATAGAGCATCATGAGTCACATTACAAATTGCTCACTGATTGTATTGTGATTAACATGAAATCTATAGAGAACCTCTTGTGTCTGAGGCTCTGTGCTATGTGCTAAGGAGCAGGAGCCAGTGGCATTCAGAAACAGTTGTTTCCCCTTCCTGCCCAGGATAGTCAGATGCAGATCAAATACTCCAGTAAGGGTAAGGCATGTACTTATGGACACATAGCTAGGGAGTTTTCTTTAGTTGGGCTTTATCATTCTTTGGTCTTAGAATAGGGAATAGGTGATTTCAGCTGTGTTAGGAAAAGCTGCCTTCTCTCCACTTTTAACTTTTGCTGGGTATTCTTCATTATCAAAGATGACTTTTTCTGTACACTGGCATTATTGATAGATGGTATTGTGAACCCTGTTTTTTTTTTTTTCAATGCTTTATACAGATTAGTAACAACTTGGATTTGATGGCTAATGATGTGAGAGCCACTTTCCATGATTTTTATACAAACTCCTAACTATAATTTTTGAGTATATTTTGTATCTACAAGAACTATGATATATAGAGACATGAAGTAATATTTCCGTGTCATAGAGGTGGAAAAGAAGGGAGGGAGGGCATACCCAGGTCTGGACTATTTAGTAACAGCAAGCCTTGTAGTCAGGAGAGAATGACTCCTAATGAGGCCTAGTGTCTCCATGAGATAGCAGCCTGTCTGCTCACTTTTAATGGCATCTCGTATCAAAATCAGAGATTCAAAACATTACAGGCATTCAAGTGGAAAGTGCTTGGACTGTGGCTGAATTAGGAAATAAGAGTGTGAGTCCCAGAAGGGTAAGGTACTGGTTTGATTTCTTCACTGATGAACCCAAGTGCTGAAAGCAGAGGCTGTGCTGGTAATCAGTCTTTTGCTGAAAAGCAGTGGGAAGACCAGCAGTTTGAGTGATAAATACTAAAAAAAAAAAAAAAAAAAAAAAAAAAAGTTTTTTTAAGTAAGTATGAAGATGTATTAGAAAGTTGAGTTTGAATAGGAGGAATGACAATTCTAGGAATGACAGTTTGTTTAATGTTTTCTTCCCTTTGAGATAATTTACTGTGCTCTAAAGATCTCTTCTTTAGCATGGAATGTTGGAAGGCCTGGAAAGTTGCCAGGAATTTTGAAATACTCAGAAAAATATGCATTGCACATAAATTTAATTAGAAACATAATGAGTCTACCCAAACTCATTATGTCTCATCATATAGAAAATACTATAAATGGTCATCAGAAAGAATGATCCTATAAAGTTGTTTATATTTACTTGGTTACAGAGTTTTTCAAAGCTCCTTACTTATGGCATGTCCTGTGTTAGACCCATAGATTTAGGCCCTTGAAGTAGATCAATGTACATTATGGACATAAGTCTCTGACCTTATTCAATGTAAATGGGAAAGACAAGATACAACAGCTCCCCTGCAGGGTGTCAAGGCAGATGCTGAGACTCACAGCCAAACTTGTGGAGTACAGGAAATCTTATGAAAGAAGTTGGAGACAGAAAGACCTGGAGAGGACAGGCGCTCCACAATGAGAGCAAAAGATCCAAAAAGTCTGGGCTCAGAGGTCTTTTCTGAGACTGATACTCCAACCAAGGACCACTCATGGAGATGGCCTGGAACCCCTGCACAGAGGTAGCCTATGCTAACTCAGTGTCCAAGTACGTTCATAGTAATGGGGACAAGGACTGTCTCTGACATGAACTCATGGGCTGGCTCTTTGATCACCTCACCCTAAGGTCACCCTTACCAGGCCACAGAGGAAGACAATGCAGCCATTCCTGATGAGACCTGACAGACTGGGATCAGAGGGAAGGGAAGAGGACTTCCCTTATCAGTGGACTGGCGGAGGGGCTCAGGGGGGGAAGAGGAAGGGAGGGGAGGATTGGGAGGAGAGGAGGGAGGGAGCTACAGGGGGGATACAAAGAGAATAAACTGTAATTAATAAAAATAAAAATAATTAAAAAAAGAAAATAACAAACTGCATAATTCAAGTGTGTGTTATAGAAATGGCAGCAAGATGAACTATCTGTAATGAAGCAAAAAGCTTAAGAGCCAGCAGGAATCAGAGAGAAGCAAGGTGTGTGTGTGTGAGAGAGACAGAGACAGAGACAAAGACAGAGACAGAGAGACAGAGAGAGAGAGCCTCATGACATTAAAAAGACTTGTACTCCTATCAGGTATGAAATAGGAAGACACATGAAGAGAGGATTGGCATAAGCTGACCTCCACTTTTAAAGAGTTGTTTGGTAGGGGTGTAAGAGTTGGGAAGGGGGACCACAGAGAGGACAGGGTTGGGCGAGCATGGTTATAGTTGATGTTTAAGAAGATTCTAGGCATATTTTTATTTCCTGATAACCTGGTCAAGGGAGCTAATGGGTAGATTATCTCATGAGACCTGACCTTTCAATTCTGGCACTAAATCTAAATTTTGTAAGTAATGTCAAATCAACATGGCTGCTTTTCTTAATAAAAGACTTACCAAATGGGTACTTCCATATATCGTAATGACTCCTAATTATTGATTATTAAAGTGATTTTGTTTATAAAAGTTGGCTAGACAAAACTAGAATGCAAAGCCTAGTGACATCTTTCTATGATCTTTGGAGAACTTTAAGAAACATATTCCAGGTCAGTTCTAGGACAATAGACAGACCTGAGGCAGAGAGGCTGTTACTAATATTTTCAGTTTATAAGTTTGATAACAAGTAATGAGAACATACTTTTCCAAAAGGGTATCGACTCCTCGCTTGGGCCCATAAGGTCGCTGAAGCAGGAAGAAAGTCTGGAACCTCATACTTCAATTTGTGTGTTTTCTCTACTTCGCTTACCCATTTTACGTCTAGGCATAAACATAGTAATCACTCAAGAAACTTCTTAAAAGCCAATCTTAAGTAACCATCTCACTTTTCCTCAACATCTAAGGCAAAAGGATGAAAGTAAGGGAGGAATCTTACTGTAAACTTATTTCTGACCTTACCAAGGTGTTAGCTTTGGTCCTATACTTACAGATACTCTGAATCATCCTTTTGCTTTCACCATATGAGAGCAACTATGTATGATGTGAAAACTGCACCCTAGACCATGTTTTGTCTGCTTCTGAGAACCTCCAGCAAAAAGCACTTCATATAATCTTGAAAAATCAGAACTGAGACCATTATAAAAACCGTCACCTTGACTAACTATGTGTGTCTTTTGACTATCGGCTTCCAATGTTCCTTTCCTTAAGCCTAGAGTTCATGTCAGCATTCTGATGATTTTTTTTGTTGGTCATTTGACCCATTTTTCTTCCTGTTCTTGATGCACATTGATTAAATTGCTGTTCTCCACTTTTCACCATGGCTTGTCTTTTTAATTGGTGCACTGAGACATCAGCTGAGCCTAGCCAGTTGGGGCTGCCAGCTGGGCTTTTGTCCTGAAATTCCAGCTGCAGTTTCTCAGGGGAGTTAATGTTGAGAAGGGTATCAATTTTTAACTTAGCTAATTTGGAAAGTCGTAAAGAATAGTGAACCTATAACTTGACCCTGATTAACAAAACAAGATTTAATTTTTTTAATAATTCAAAGGTAAAATTCAAACCTACCAAATAGGTATCTATCTATATATTTTTTGCTAGATCATATTCCCAATAGGAACAAAGAAGAACTTAAGTAAAACTCCAAGAAATTATCAGTTGTTCTCAATATATATATTTCTAAAACAATACTGTTGCCAAGTTTAGCATGAGAGACAGAGTCACCTGAACACATGGGTTTTAGTCCATTAGAATAATCAGAGAGAGAGAGAGAAATTACTTTTTGTTAAATGCCAAAAAATCAGCAGGGTGAAAAAGAATTGAATTTTTATATCTCTAAGATGGTGAATAATAGAAGCACAATTGGCAGTAAAACCATGCTAACTGATTTTCCTAAATAAGTTAGCACAGTACCTATTCATAATTAAATCAATTATTCATAATTAAATTAAAGATACTAGTCTGTCTACTCACTTCTTGTCAACAAACATGTCTTCTTGTCTTCTAAATCACATCCTCCATTCTTTCCTGCCTTCTCCCTCTGTCTCTCTTTCCTTTTTGGAATACAGACCTTAGCTTGGTGAGTCATTATTGTCTCACTTGCTGCTTTAAAACTTTGAACTCAGACTCCTTCTGTTTCCTTGTACTGATAATTGTTTCTACATTTGGCTACTTGTTAACCAGCCTGAAGAATGCCTTATAAGTAAACAGTATTATCCTATTTAAAATATTTTATAATATGATACCTGTCTGCATTATGTATTCCTTAGGAAGAAGATTTACTTTAGCACAGTGTAACTAGACTTGACTCAGGAGTAAACTAAAATTCTCTTTTTTTTAAACAAACTTTTTTTATATGTAGATTTATTTATGTATTATGTTTACAGTATTCTGCCTGCATATGTGCCTGTCCACCAGAAGAGGGCACCAGATCTCATTATCAATGGTTGTGTGCCACCCTGTGGTTGCTGGGAATTGAACTCAGGACCTTTGGAAGAACAGACAGTGCTCTTTACCTCTGAACCATCTCTCCAGTCCCTTAAAATTCTTAAGTTTATTATTATAAAGACAATTAATCTAATCATGCAATAACATTTTCCATTAAAGTAAGTTAACTAAAAATTATTTCTATCCTTGAGTTAAACTAAAATGAGTTCATATCTCCAATGTAAATATTCAGTAGGACACAAAATAACAGACTTATCTAAAAACTTGAGCCATGTATGGGTTTTGGCTCTGATGTACATGGAAGAGTGGAAAATATACTTAGGAACACATGTGCTGAAAGAAAGCACTCCATAGGCACATTCATGTTTACATGTTATATCAACTTCATGAGAAAGCAGCATTGAGTCTTATACCTCAACATCTCACAGTAAAACATTCTGAGTATCATAGTTAATATTACTATGTCTTACTAAAGTGAAAAATATTCAAAGTATTAGTGTTTATTATCTATGTAAATAGAGACAATAACTGATTTTATTTCTTTTTAAATTGTTCACATGTGTTGTTTCTGGTTCTATTAAATCTCAGTTTGATCATCTAGACTTCATGTAGCTCAGTTTTATCAATCTTGTGACCACAGTAGCAATGGTACCTCACTTATAATATAGGCATGAGAGTTATTGAATCAATATGTAAAAATCACTTAAAATAAAGTTTGGCATGGAGTTAGTGAAACATTGTTAGGTGTCATTACAATTTATTTTCTATTAAAAGTATTATTAATTTGATAATACATAGTGTGACTGCCAAAAAGCTAATAATAAAAAATCACAGTGCATTTTGTTTTTTGAAAGTTATGTCAAGAGAATATCACTAATTTCATTAGTAAATATATGAGGAAATTAAGCACAGTAAAAGAAAAATTAAATAATCACATAATAAAAGCCCAATGAACTAGACACACAGCTCCTTTCATTGCATACATAGGAAATACCAAAATCACCCTGAGAATCTGGCTCTTCAACAAATAGTGGAGACTTTACTCTGTTAAATAACTGTAAATACAATTTGAAATGCCAGAAACATTCTCTGAATAGAATTCATTGATAAAAATAAAGAGAATTTTCTGAGTGTTCCTCTTTTACATATAGGACATTAGCTTTGATAACATATCATATAGGCTATACAGAAATCTCAGGTTCCTATTGAAATTCAAAATCTGTTTTATAAAGTTAATTAAAATTCAAAGGAGTCTAGTGAATTATACCATTAACCTTTCACTGTTAGAATTCAAGGGATCATTCTTTAGGTCAATGTGAATAATGAGTTTTCTGGTCTCCTCCACATGTCCATTTGTACAGCTCCAGAAGCCAGGCAAGAGATTATTAAATCATCATCCATTTGGAAGTTTGTGCCAAAAGAAAGTGCCAGGGGTGTGGGGGAAGGAGTAAGGACTGTCTTCAATTGACAAACAGCATGCAAATTTAATAAAAACTGTTCTTGACTTAACTTCTTTTTATCAACAACTGAAACATTCAAAAAAATTCTAGATAAGGTTAAAAAGCTGCAAAAGAAGAGACATGGAGGAAAAGAAAATAATTGAGAAAATGATATATCTACAATATCTGTTACATCTATGTTCACAGTTGCTTATGATTGAAAAGTTGATGTTAAACAGAAAGGAGGATCAAAGGAACCGAATAGAAGACCCAAAAATAAACCCACACACCTATGAATACTTGATTTTTGACAAAAAAGCCAAAACCATTCAATGGAAAAAAGACAGCATCTTCAACAAATGGTGCTGGTCCAACTGGATGTCTACATGCAGAAAAATGAAAATAGATCCATATTTATCACCCTGCACAAAACTAAAGTCCAAGTGGATCAAAGACCTCAACATAAAACCAGATACTCTAAATCAGTTAGAAAAAAAAGTGGGGAACAGCCTAGAACTCATTGGCACAGGAGACAACTTCCCAAACAGAACACCAACAGCACAGGCTCTAAGGGCAACAATCAATAAATGGGACCTCATGAAGCTGAAAAGCTTCTGTAAAGCAAAGGACACAGTCATCAAAACAAAACAAATATCTACAGATTGGGAAAGAATATTCACCAACCCTTTATCTGACAGAGGGCTAAAATCCAGTATATATAAAGAACTAAAGAAGCTGAAAAGCAACAAACCAAGTAATCCAATTAAAAACTGGGGAACAAAGCTAAACAGAGAATTCTCGATATAGGAATATTGTATGGCAGAGAAACACTTAAAGAGAAGCTCAACCTCATTAGCCATTAGGAAAATGCAAATCAAAATGACCCTGAGATTTCACCTTACACCCATCAGAATGGCCAAGATGAAAAACTCAAGTGACAACACATGCTGGAGAGGTTGTGGAGAAAGGGAACCCTTCTCCATTGCTGGTGGGAATGTAAACTGGTACAACCACTTTGGAAGTCAATCTGGCGCTTTCTCAGACAATTAGAAGTAATGTTTCCTCAAGACCCAGCTATACCACTGCTAGGTATATACCCAAAGTTTGCTCAAGTGCTCAAAAAGGACATTTGCTCAACCATGTTTGTAGCAGCTTTATTTGTAATAGCCAGAACCTGGAAACAACCCAGATGTCCATCAACGGAGGAATGGGTACAGAAATTGTGGTATTTTTACACAATGGAATACTACTCAGCAATCAAAAAGGAAGAAATCATGAAATTTGCAGGCAAATGGTGGGATCTAGAAAAGATCATCCTGAGTGAAATATCCCAGAAGGAGAAAGACAAACATGGTATATACTTGCTTATATAGACCTACAAGGTATGATAAACATAATAAAGTCTATACACCTAAAGAAGATAAACAAGAAAGCAGACACGGGGTAAGATGATCAATCCTCTCTTAGAAAGACAAATGGGATGTGCATTGGATGTATGACAGGAGTCTACCACAGAAGGCATCTAAAAGACTCTACCTAGCAGCATTTCCATACAGATACTAAGACTCATAACCAAACCTTCGTCAGAAGGGGAGTTAGTATGACGTGGAAAGGATAGGGGCTCCACAAGGACAAAATATATCTGGGCACAGGGTTTTTTTCTGAAACTGTTTCTCCAACCAAGGACCATGTATGGATATAACCTAGAAACTTTACTCGGATGAAGTTTGTGGTAGCTCAATAACCAATTGGTTTCCTACAGGGACTATTTCTGACAGGAACTCAATGGCAGGCTCTTTGACCTCCCCACCCCCCAAGGTAGAGCAGTCCTGCTAGATCACAGAGGAGGACTTTCCAGCCAGTCCTGAAGATACCTGATAAAACAGGGCCAGAAGAAAGGGGAGAAGGTCCTCCCCAATCCGTGGACATGGAAAGGGGCAGGGAGGAGATGAGGGAGGAGGGTGGGATTGGGAGGGAATAAGGGAGCGAGATACAGCTGGGATACAAAGTTAATAAAATATAACTAATAATAATTATTATTATTACTTAAAAAAGAAATAGTGATGTTAGTGATAATCAGTGAAAGAAAGAAAGAAGACACATTTGAGGGAGAGTTCTTTATCAGCATCGACATATTTCTGGATGATAATTAATAAACTGAAAAATAAAACAAGAGAATGAAGAAAAGTTATGAGCAAACTGACACTGTGTAAAGTCAGTAAGACTACCATGAGCCCTGGGTGAATGGATGGAGGAGAGAAAGGAGAGAAAAAGCTTGGAACCCATGATGCTGCCTGACCAGTCTGCTTATTTTCACATCGTTCCTGGTGTTTAAGAAGAGGTGCAGCTACAGTGTCTCTAAGCAGGAAAGATTTTTGGTCTTTGGCAGGTTTGAGGGAATCTGTTTGTGCTTCTGAGATAAGCTGAAGCAGTTGATGTTTGTGGATGAAAACACACAGTGAAAGAGTGGACAAGCCATGGTAGGCGAATGCTGTTGTCTTCCCATATTCATCACCGATTTTGAAGCAGAGCGAATGGTGAAGTGGCTGTTCCCTGTTGGTCTACACTGGGACATATACCACTGCTGGAATATATTGAGAAAACAGCTCCAAGAAACTGTGAGAGTCCACGTGGAAAACCAAGAGACCTGGAAGTGTAGATCATTGAACTCATAAAGAATATTGCGAGTAACAAGATTTGCTATGTAGACAAAGATGGGTTTTGCTTGAAAGATTTAAGTATGAGAATCTACTTCGGATTTAGATTGAATTCTTTGGATATGATGGAGAAGACACCAATTTAGACACTGGCCAGTCTGAACAATAGGATTTTGTTTTCAAAGCAGAGACAAAAGAGCTCCGGGGGGGGGGAGCTGAAACTTAATTAAAAGCAAGACTGTTGGAAAGATGGGCTGGTCAGTCAATTGCTTTCTTCGTAATTATGAGGCCTTGGCTGGAGTATAGGTCTCTGGGCTCAGGTATTTTGGCTCTGTTGTTCTCCTTGTGAAGTTCTTGTCCCTTCCAGGTCTTTCTGTCTCCCTCTTCTTCCATAAGGTTTCCAGCACTCTGCCTAAAGTTTGGCTATGAGTCTTAGTATCTTCTTTGATACCCTGGTAAGTAGAATCTTTCAGAGGTCCCCTGTGGAAGGCTTCTGTCCTGTTCCTTGTCTTCTCCTACTTCCAATATCTATCCTGTTTGTCCTTCTGAGTGAGGTTTCAGTCTCTTCCCTGGGGTCCTCCTTGTTTAGCTATTTTAGGACTCTAGATTTTAGTATGTTATATTATATGGGTAATATCCACTTATAAATGAGTATATACCATATATGTCTTTCTGCTTCTGGGATACCTCACGCAGGATGATCTTTTCCAGTTCCCACCACTTGCATTCAAATTTCATTACTTTCTTGTTTTTAATTGCTAAGTAGTATTCCATTGTGTAAATGTACCACACTTTCTGTATCCATTCCTTTTTGAATGGTGGGGTATCTTTTGGATATATGCCTAGGAGTTTTAGAGCTAGATCTTGAGGTAGCACTATTCCTAATTTTCTGAGAAAGCGCCAGATTGATTTCCAAATTGGTTGTACAAGGATACATTCCCACCAGCAATGGAGGAGGGTTCCCTTTCTCCACAACCTTTCTAGCATGTATCCTCCTTTGAGTTTTTGATTCTGATGAGTGTGAGGTGGAATCTCAAGGTCATTTTGATTTGCATTTCCGTAATAGCTAAGGCCCTTGAGCATTTCTTTTTATTATTGTTTATTATTATTAGTTACATTTTATTAACTCTGTATCCCGCTCTCTTATTCCCTCCCAATCCCACCCTCCTTCCTTCAGCTCCTCCCTGCCCCTTTCCAAGTCCATGGATTGGGGAGGACCTCCTCCCCTTTTGTCTGGCCCTATTTTATCAGGTATCTTCAGGACTGGCTGCAAACTCCTCCTCTGTGGCCTAGCAGGATTGCTCCACCCTTGGGGGATGGGGAGGTCAAAAAGCCGGTGGGATCTAGGAAAGATCATTCTGAGTGAAATATCCCAGAAGGAAAAAGACAAACATGGTATATACTCGCTTATATAGACTTACAAGATATGATAAACATAATGAAATCTATACACCTAAAGAAGATAAACAAGAAAGCAGATAGGAGGTAAGATGATCAATCCTCTCTTAGAAAGACAAATGAGATGAGCATTTCTTTAAGTGTTTCTCTGCCATTCGATATTCCTCTGCTGAGAATTCTCTGTTTAGTGCTGTACCCCATTTTTTAATTGCATTACTTGGTTTGTTGGTGTTTAACTTGTTAAATTCTTTATATATTCTGGATATTATCCCTCTGTCCGATGTCATATTGGTGAAGATCTTTTCCCACAGCAAATGGTTTTCAACATCCCTCAGGCTCAGAAAACTTTGGGCACAGAGATTAGGAAACCACCAGAGAAACACATGTTACTTGAGGGCAGCAAGCAGTAGACCAGGGAACTGTGGCAGAATATGGAATTTGGTTATGAAAATTCTTATTTGTGAATTGCTGAGACAAGCAGTCTTCATCTGTGGAGAGTAACAGAAAGAGTCCAAGTGATAGATTATAACAAACAGCATTCAAATCAGGAAGAAAGGCTTTAATGAGGGGACAGTTCTTCTAATCCATATTACTGGTTTTTTTTGAACTTCATTTTAACATACAGATCCCTATTTTAAATTGTACTCCAACTTGTCAGCAGAAGCTTGTATGACATTTTTCTCTGTACCTAGTTTTCCCTATCTCTACAAGAGTTACTCCTTCCCATATCCCTAACCCATAGGCTTCTCTTCTCATTCTCACTGTTGACTCCCTCTTTTCCTTATGTTTCCTTTCTTCTTCATTTCACTGTTGAAATATTGATGTGCTCCAATCTAAAATACCTATAAACTACATTTTCCTTAGCCGTCACCTTAGCGCCACCATCGTTGCATCTTATCCGGGACAAAATTGAATTGTACAGTATCTTCTATTTCAGACTAACACAGGGGCTTTTGGTAAATCATCACAGGCATTACTACACTCACCTTCTCCCCAAACATAGGAAGAAACATAAATATAATCGAGTGTAACTCATTTGAAGATTCATGCAAAATAAAACAAACAAAAATAAAAATAAACAAACAAAAAGAATGGAAAAAAGAAAAAAAGTCTATTCAATCATACATTGGTCCATTCAGTCCAATGTATGATTAAGACACAATAAATAAGCAAATATCCCACAATGGCACCTCACAAGCTCATAGGTCCTCAAGATTGGAAACGAAAGCTAAAAGGCCACAAAAAAGATAATATCACCTTCATATCTACAGTGATTATACTTCTCAATAGGGTCTCATTCAGAGTCACTACGATTAGGATGTAAAAGATAAGAGGTTTTTTTTTTTTTTTTCCAGACACACAATTCAACTTGAATAATTAGTTGGAAACAGCAGCCCACTTGACTGTAATCATCAAATAATAATGATGATATTAGAAATGCTAAATGCAGATGGTAGTAGGCAGAGAAGGTAACTGTAGGCATAAGCTTATTACATAATTCAGATGCTGATTTCTGTCTCCCCATATCTGGTTGCAATCCTTGTTCTGAGAATCTCTTGTCTCAATGTAAGCACTGCTTCCCAATTGTCCCCTGATATGTTAATAAAGCAGTTTACTGAAATTGTTGAGCCCGGGAGAGAGAATAGGGCTGGATTTCCTGCCAGCCAGAGGAGGAGGAGCTGGAGGAGGAAGGAGGGGATAAGCCATTAGAGAGGTTCAGGAGAGATAAGGAAAGCTACAAAATGCAAGTACCTCAGGGATTTACTTTGGAGAAAGCCAGATTACCTTAGAGGGCTAAGAATAGAATAATATATGCTCAGTTAATGTGCTGTGAAGCTTGTTCAAATAATACAATAGAGTCTCAGTTATTTGATTGATGGCTAGGTTAAGAAAGAAACTGAGAAACAAAGACAGTTTTATAAAAATAAGCATACCAGGTAACAGCAGACACCAGACGTAAATATCTGAGAGTAAAGAGATGCGTGGAATTCTCAGTCCTGGGACTTTAAAATGAAAAGTGGTTCAGCATGGGTTGACTATGACAAAATTTTCCAATAAAGAACTACAATGCCATTTATCTGTTTCTAGAAAGAATGGGTTTAAATCCAAGTTTAACGTATAGAACCTCAGCTAACACCTAAGTTCTGCTGTGTGAAATGAGTGAGGCTCACACACAGAAACTAGAGGACCTGTCAAGGAACTGTTATGTAGAGTTGGAAAATTTATAAGTCACATCAGCAAATTTATAACCTCTAATAAAAATGTGACCTGAGAAAAATGTCAAGGTGCTACCAAGCTCTTTCTGGTAGATCAAGAGCAAGAAGACAGAAGTATGCATGAGTCTGCTTCCTGGGACAGAAAGTATAATAGCAGGCAACGGGAAAAATAGCACTTCTTTACTCCTGTTGGGGTTCTGCTGTTTGGTTAGAGAAAATGACCTTTCAGCCAGAGAAGGTAAAGTACTCACTTCCAAGTTGCAATTAACCTTCAAGAAGGGCGAGCTGGTACTCCAAATGATTCTGACAAATTAATGATTTCCTATTTCAAAGGGACAACCCGAGGACCAGATATTTGCATGTCTGCCCTTAACACACTTTGTGGACTAGAGAGCTACACAAGAACTGTTTTAATACTGGGAGCAGGAAACAGCATGGCTTCTCCTAATAGAACACACAGTAGTCTGGTGCCCCACAGGACCGCTGCTCTTGAAATAATTTGAGAAAACAGTCTCAGAAACCGGAGTATCACAAGCTTTGCTTGGCCGTGCTCCATAACATTTCTGAGTTTTCCGAGCAGAATTTATAAGAATTGTAGTGTCAGGGGAGAGGGGCTGGGGTGAAAAAATGAATAGAAGGAGTAGGGCTGAGTGTCTGGATGGAGATACAGATCAAAACATCAGTGTTTTGCTGTTTAAGGCAAACGTTATTTAGGAAGAAAGGCCTTATCACACTTTCACTCATTTGTCTGTTTAAACGTGGAACGTAATCCTGTAGAGTAGGTAACTAAACCTGTTAGTCCACAAGTGCATGAGCGTGACGTCGCTCCTGCACTGGTGTCTTCCGCCCCGTGAGCAGCGGCAAGATAGAGAGGTGACAGGGGAGTTCCTCCTTCCATTTTTTTCCTTATTCTTCCCTTTCCCTTTCATTCTGCTTGTTTCTTCTCCTCTTGCCTATTATCTTTCCTCTTCACTTACTTGACTTTAATATTACTGCAAGGTTTTATAGAGGTGTAGATTTTATTTTCAGGAAGATATTGACAAAAAGGTTTTACCTCCTTTTGGAAGAGAAAGTAGATTGAATATAGGTGCATAAATAACAAAACAGTTCAGTAAATTATAGAAGGTTTATTAACTCATTGCAAAGGTCGACAATTTAATCCATTAATATGTCTTAAATGAAGTCTTGGGATCTACTCTCTTCATAGCAATACTGACATTTTATATTAATAACTTTCCCCGAATAAAGTACGCAGGTCAAATTTTTATTTTATACGAAGCTGTCAAAGCAAATGCTATTTTTATATTCTCTTTTTAAAGTTCCAGCAAGCTAAAATATGGTTATAGACTGGTCAGAAGCTTAAGAAGGATACAGGATAATTCTTCAGTTGAGAATGAAAACGATGCTTTGACCATGCTACTGGAGAATTATTCAGGTTCATAAGTTAGGGGAAGGCCCTTGTGGCCAAATGAAGGTCATTATCAAAGCCACCCGATTGAAGCCAACCACAGAGCTTGCCCATGCCAAAAGAGCTATCCTGTACCTGCACCAGCTGGAGGAGCAGATGAAAGTGAGGGCATGCCACACAGCCTGCAATTATGCCAATGTGGATAGCCATGAGTGATGTTTCTACTGTGCCCTTGTCCTCCCACCCCCTGGCACAAATGAGCTAGGGAAATGGGGACAGGTGGAAAAGGCTTGGAAATGGAGAAAAATTGGAACAGGATTTGTAAGCATTGACTCAGACACTGATGCACTCATTGCATTAACTAGTCCACCTAAATTAAAGTATGACCTTTGGCTTGTATTCTCTCTATTCTCTCTCTCTCCTTTTTTTTTTTTTTTTTTTTTTTTTTTTGAAACCAGATTTTGCCAAGCATCCCATCGCTGGTCTCAAATTTGTGATTTTCTTGCCTTTTTCTTCTAAAATGCTGGCTTTACCATCACCAACCATCATGCCTGGTTTCATGAATGTTTATTTATCCACAAATAATTATAAGTGAAAATATCAAATTATCACTGCCAGATATGACCAGGGCGTCATAAGAAAGTTTGATTTTCTTAAATATAACTTCTCCTTCTCCCTTTTATTTGATACTGTCACATTCCATACAACCTCATAATGAGTAAAGTACTGTAGGCATAGCCTGGAGGTTATGATTGCTTACTAAATGACAATTTTTCTAAATAGAACTGTGGGTTTCATAATACGACACCTAGCCTACATGTGGTGAATCATATTCAGTTTAATGAAAATTAATAAGCTAGATTACTGAGAAGAAATTGGCTAAGTTTGTAAAGCTAATTCTTGCTTCAAGAATAAGAATGGAGACACTTTGTTCAAACAGCTGAAAGGCCGAGGCAGTACAAAGTAGATGTGGAAAGTAAGTTCTGTGGCTTCTGGGAGAGAATGGGACAATGTAGTTTATAAAATGGATAAAGAGTGAAACTGTCTAGCTTTAAGCCTAGACAGTGAGTTTACTAGTAGAAAACCAGGGGAACATGTTTTCAAGAAAGAAAAGTATGATGGAATACAGACCAAATGTATAAGACATATAAGTATAAAAGAGCCAAAACTAAATAGAATCAGGGGCCAACTGAGGTGTGTAGCTATGAAGGTATGAATTGAAAAATGGGAATTATTGTTACATATTCTATACTGTATGCTGTCTGTATATCATTGTGAAGTGATTTTTTTTGATGAGCACAGATGTGCAAAGGTTTTCCTCAAGTAATTTCCAATTTGTTACATTCAGAGAGATAGATACTCCACATGGCTCTGTCACAAAAGACATCCATGTCTGTGCAGAAGACAGGCACAGAAGACAAAAGACTCAAGAAACAAGCAAAGGAAAGAGCCTATTAACTTGAAGTTGAGTGCATTTCTTCCAAATTGACTGGGGAAGTGCTTTTCAAGTAGAGGCATCTCTTAGTTTTTAGCACAAAAACATGTATAATAGGGAAATAATTTGGCAAATTAAAAATGTCAGAAATTCAGTAACATTTAGCTATGAGAGAAAATACCATGAGAGATGGAAGTTATAAAGATATATAGGGTCTGGGTCATGGAGAATATTCAAAGGGCACAAGTATTTTCAACCACACAGAATGAATGGAACTAATGACAAAATTTAAATCAGAAAGTTAAATATAATTGTTAAAGTGTTTAAGATTAATTGAGTAAATAAAAAGTGAAGTCTGATGCAGAGACATTTGGAGTCTAGCTCTCTGATCTCAGGAAGAAGACATTGTTTCTTGAAAGAAAAACCACAGAGGAGGTAATGGTGTGAGGGAATTAAAATTAATAGATTTCCAACCCCGTCTGGCTTTAGAATCAGAGCAAGAAACATGGATCCAGGTTGTACCTCAGGTTTTTAATGAAAGTGTTTCCTGAGAAAAACAGCACAGGATATGAGACTCATTTCACACAGGAAAATAAACTCGGTTTTACGCACGTGGACCTAAGCCACCTGTGATCACAGCTGTTGATGTCCTGGAGCCAGGTGACTATGTAGTTCTGACACTCACACAGCAGTGACTGATTTAGATTTCAAGCACGAAGAGAAGAGTAGGTGCGGTGGAAGTGTCCGCTGAAATGTACAATGAGTAATATTTCAGTCTAGTGAGAAAAAGAAATGCATAGTATTTAAAATTATATCAACATTAGTAGGTTTCTAGAGGACAAATAGGGAGCAAAATGACTAGAAGGAATGTCTGGATAATTAGAAGAAATATACATGCATATAAGTAATTAAGGGTTTCCGCTAGAAGGTAGACTATAAAAGAACCAATTGCAGCAGAGAAAGTAAAACAAGTTGAGAATTAATTTTTTTCTTTTCCTTTATTGTTTATTATTATTTATTCACTTTGTATCCTGGCTGTAGCCCCCTCCCACATCTCCTCCTGGTCCCATGCTCCCTCCCTCTTCTCCCCTTATGCCACTCCCCTAGTCCACTAATAGGGGAGGTCCTCCTCTCTTACTATCTGACCTTAGCCTATCAGGTCTCTTCAGCGCTGCCTGCATCATCTTCCTCTGTGGCCTAGCAAAGCTGCCCCCACCAGGGGGAGGTGATCAATGAGCTGGTCACTAAGTCCATGTCAGAGACAGCCCCTGCTTCCCTTCCTAGAGACTGCACATTGAGACTGAGCTGCCTATGGGATACATCTGCTCATAGCAGCTTTATTCATTAATAGCCAGAATCTGGAAACAACCTAGATGTCCCTCAACAGAGGAATGGATACAGAAATTGTGGTACATTTACACAATGGAACACTACTCAGCTATTAAATACAAGGAAATCATGAAATTTGCAGACAAATGGATGGAACCAGAAAAAGATCATCACAAGTGAGGTAATCCAGAAACAGAAAGACATACATGGTATATACTTATTTATAAGTGGACATTAACCATATAATATAGGATGAAAATACTAAAATCCATCATCCTAAGAAGCTAAACATTAAGGAGGATCTGAGAGATAATGCTTAATCCTCATTCAGAAAGGCAAACAGGATAGACACCAGAAGCAGGAGAAGACAGGGAATAGGACAGGAGCTTACCACAGAGGGCGTCTGAAAGACTTCAGTAGGGTACTGAAGCAGATGCTGAGTATCATAGCCAAACTTTGGGCAGAATGCAGGGAATCTTATGGAAGAAGGGGGAGATAGAAAGACCTGGAGGGAACAAGTTGAGAATTTAGAAACTTGGAATTACCTTGGTTGACTGTAGGAATAGAATGAATAGGTCACAATGCAATTTGAGAAATTATACCCAAAGAGTGTAGTTTACTATGTCCATGACAACTTTTTAAGTGATATTCCTTTCTTACTGGAAAGCAAAATGAAGTCAGGTATGTGTGAAGCAGATTTAGGGGAAGAAAACCCAACTTTCTCACAACAGCTGACGTGAGGGGTGACGAACTACAGCCGCGCAGCCATGAGAGCAATCTGGTCTGTTCTGGCTTTGCACTACTGAAGGACTTGCACATCCTAACTGCAAGCAGTCAGACAGTCAGATCATCATTTCCTGCTGACTATTTTTACCTTTACATCCATAGACGGGCTGTGGGCTTTCTGTGGGATCTCAAATAAAACCTAAGTCCGGGAATTGTTCCTTGTCTAAGCTCTCCCAAAATTCAAGAATTCTTCTCTTATTTATTTGGATTTGAAATGATCACATATGTTGTTTTTCTGACCTTCAGCACCTTATGCTCTTTCAAGCTATGGAAGGCAGCCAATTTTGATGAGAACTGATAGACTAAGATCAGAAAGGAGAGGAGAACCTCCCCTATCAGTGGACTTGGGGAGGGGCATGCATGCAGAAAGGGGAGGGAGGGTGGGATCGGGAGGGGAGGAGGGAGGGGCTTATGGGGGGATACAAAATGAATAAAGTGTAATTAATAAAAAATTAAAAAATATTTCTCTGCTTAGATTGGTATCCTATTTTTTTTTATTGGATTATTTGGCTTGTTGGTGTCTAATTTCTTGAGTTCTTTATATATTCTGGAATAAGGGAAGCAGGAGCCATCTCGGTCATGAACTCCCTTGCCTGCTTTTTCATCATTTGCCCCTGGTGATAGGCCTTCCCAGGCCAAGGAGGTAGAGGATCCAGGCTGTTTTGATGAGACTTAACAAGCTATAGGCAGATGGCAGAGGAAAACTCCCCTCTGAAATAGGGGAAAGGAATAGGAGGGAAAAGAGAGGGAGGGTGGGACTGAGAGGAGTTGAGGGAGGGGGCTTCAATCCGGATATATAATGAATAAATGGTAAAAAAAAGAATGAAATAAAAAATAGAGTAAAAAAAAAAGAAAGAAGGGAACAGGGTAAGTTAGGAAGAGGGGGTTGGATATGATTATACAGTGTATTCATACATGAGATTCTCAGAGAATGCTTCTAAGTCATAAGCGGCTATTGAAAACTGAAAATACAGGAAAAAAAAATGAAACTAAGCAAACCAAGCCTTCCAGTAAGTAAGTGATTTCAGTGTGGTCAAACCTAGCAACCTGTGTGTCGTCTCTGAGTTTATTAGGCTAGCAGGAACCAGGCACTGTAGGAACTTGTCACTTCTTAGTCATGCTGGGAGTCAGGCATAATGCTCATTTCTTTATAGGCACAAGTAGAATATGAATTTAAAAGAACAAAATGTCCTCAAGTTACTCAGCTGATGCAGATTCAAGTTTACGCAAACTGAAGGCAAAGTTCACTTTACTACTTCTGTCCCATGAACTTTTCTAAATAACAGAATTCACTTATATAGGATTATTTCACTACTCAATGTGTTTTAATTGTTTTGTACTGAGAAAAAATTATTTTTATTACTATAAAGTCTACAAAAAGTTGTTTTATTACAATTTTAATTTCTGTTTATTGTTTTAGAAAATGAAACTTCAAGTAGAGCTGGCAGATCAGGTGATGCAAAAAATAATCCACTTCTGTTGTTTTTTATCAGCATTATTATTACATACATTGTAAAGTTGCAATGTGATGTACTAACTTAGTTGTAAAAGATGTCAGCTAAATTTGAAAAATTATCATGAGGTCGTATTTGTTGGGCTTGTTTATTTTTATTGGAAAAGTAGTATAGTTGCTGTTGTTTTAAAGGGGGAAAACCCACACATTTATGTAGCGTATTTTTCCGGTAAACTAAGGAAAGCAGGAATGATCGGACAATGGCTACCCAAAAATCTTCATATGAATAGCAACATGTATTCAAATCCCCAAGAGCTGACATTGACTCTAATCTCTACTGTCATTCAATCTGCATGCCATGTTGAGATGAATGTAAATTCTCTCTGACAGGAAGGAAAGAATAATAGAATAACACTCCCAGGGCAGTGCTGAGGTTAGTAAATAAATACTCACAAACATACAACACAAGAGAAAAATAAGCCATACAGGAACTATGTTGCTAATGGAACCTATTTTTTTTCATTAAACAAGAAAGGCCCATTATTTTTTAAGATGAAAATTCTCACCATAAATGCATTTTTGATTACTAAGTGAGGGTTAATGGTGCTGTATTACAAAGCAGACTGAAAGATTCCATGAGACATCACAGACAGTAGCTATTGCAATGACTGCGGCTCTCCTCAGCAGAGTTCTGGTGCAGTTACCCTCAATGTTCCATTCCCCTTTCAGTGTTCGGGGTGGTCTCCTAGCTAATGAAGTAAATGGGAAGGGGCCTGTGAAGGACGTGACCATAGTAATTCAGAGACCTCATATTTCTTTCAAGGAATAATAATATATGCTACATGGGGCCAATTTTGCTCAACTTGTCTTCAATTACTTCCCTCTGTGATTTACAGGCATCTGACTTTTATCTTGGGAACCATCTGGTTAAAAACCGTAATATAGTTTTGTTGACAGATCTCACAAAGCAGGCTTCTTATTGGGGCCTGCCTAGATTTTCTGCTTCGTCGCAGGTGGGTTGCAACCTCAGAATGATTCAGAACACGACCCTCTCCATCCTAGCCACGCTAGGCTTCAGAGTATTCATTCCACTACAGAGCAGAACATGTCACCTCCCCCACAGCTCCAGGTCAAGGCATCTGGAGTCAAGAAGTGTTAGGACACACGTGCCTGACTTGCAGGCTTGAAAAGTTTTCAGGACATTTTATTTTTAAGAAAAATCTCAAAAATGTGAGAGAACATACGGTTTCAAGTTGGCTGTAGACAATAGAATCTTGTTCTTTAGCAAAATAAATTACATACTTTTATGTGCCTGGATAGTAAATGTTCATATACGCGTGGATGTGCATTCATATGTTTGTGTGTGTGTGGTGTTTGCTTTTGTGCGTATATATATATATATAT
>NW_026596095.1:13478641-13478944 GCF_907164565.1 Psammomys obesus | reverse complement strand
ATATATATATATATATATATATATATATATATATATATATGGTCTCTCTGTGTGTCTGTTGCATCTTCTTGTGTTTATGTGTGTGTTAGTGTCTGCTGTGTGTATGTGTTTGAGTGTGTGCAGGAGTTATGTCTCTGTGTGTCTGTGGTTATGTTTTTTCTGTGTGTGTACTGTCTGCTTGTGTATGTCTGTGGTGTCTACTTGTATTTGTATGTGTTCTCTCTCTCTCCCTCTCTCTCCCTCTCTCTCTCTCTCCTGTGTGTGTGTGTGTGTGTGTGTGTGTGTGTGTGTGTGTGTGTGTGT
>NW_026596095.1:13473268-13478631 GCF_907164565.1 Psammomys obesus | reverse complement strand
TGTGTGTGTGTGTGTGTGTGTGTGTGTGTGTGTGTGTGTGTGTGTGTTCAACGGCATGACATGGAAACCTCCTTGGGTTGTAGGTCTCCTGAAAGGCCTGGCACTTATAATAGCATTTCCTCCAGTTAAGGCTAAAGGAGGAAGAAAATTAAAGAGGTATTTTTTCCAACTGACATTATTTGTTTCCAATTAATAGACACAGAGACATGAAATTGGTCATGTGATTTCCATGAAGACCACAGTATAGAGATTTGCTGAAATAATTGCACAGCTTGAAAGCTTCATCAGCCCTTCAGATCTTTCCCCTCTGCATGCACTCTTACAGAACACTTTAAGAGACCACTGTGTAACCTTCACTGGCTAAACATCTACCCAGCAGCTCATGATTAAACTCTCAAATATATATAAAAAGGGCCCTGCAGGATAGTCATTCTACTGGCTGGTATTTCAGGCTTCACAATATAATTTTTTTTAAATCATGGCTTGCATTATGAGGTAGAGGCTGTATAATGACAGTACTAACTAGTAGTGTTTGAACAAAGTGAGCGCTGTAAATGTCATTTCCTCCTGCAAGTGTTAAAGGCACCTCAGTAAAAATTCAGTAATGCCCATCACAGATTCACCTTTTTCCAAAATACCCCCTTTGACCAAAACTATATGCCAAATGCAATCGACAAAGATTATAGACTTGACTGATAATTTTGTATGATATATGATGAAAGAGGTTGCTTCATTATGTTCCCCTCAGCATCGTTAAGGACTGGTAGTGTGCGTGCTAATGGCACAGAGCTAACTAGGCACACAGGCTGTACTTGGGCAGTTGATTGCCTAGACCCTGTGTCAGGCTCTCCGAGTCCAAGTTCTATGCTTCTTACTGGTATTAGCTGCTAACCCTGAACAAGCTATTTCACCTCCCTGCGCCCATACATCTTCAGTATAAAACATTAACAGCAACATGCATTCTAATTTAGTTCAGAATATTATGATAAGGGAGGATTTTGTTCTGACAACACCTGAAAGTTATTGCTTGTGGATTATTTCAGTTGTTTTTGATGACTTCATTATTAGCCTCCATGTTCTTAGGATATTAATATGATAGATACATAAACACATGTGTAATTTTAATCTCTAAGATCTTTTGAATTGGTTTTCTGTTCATTACCATAGAAGTCATCTAAAGCCATAAAAATTATAATGGAATTCTAAAAGCAATTGGAAGTTTGGAATAACTTTCCTGGGACCTGGCTGTGGAGAAGAAACAGATTTTATGGGGGTAGGAAGAGTTTACTTGGTCATACTGTAGAAGAACTGATAACCTGCTGCTTTCAGTTCTCTCTATGTTGAGGTTATCCAGGTTGTATATTGAATATCTAAACTAAATGAGTTAAAGAGAGGAGACTGAGAGTGTAGACCTAAATAGGTCTCGGTGGCGATGATTGTTTGCAGTTTAACAAACTATTCATTTCTCTCTCACATGTGCACACTTTTTTTTTTTTTTTGGAGAATTTCATATGTGAGTACTGTATTTCCATCATTTCTGCCCCCCTCCTCCTCTGACTTCTCTTAAGTTCCTCCGGCATTCTTTCTCAAATTCATGACCTCTTTTTTCATTCATTGTTACTTATATATGTGCATGTATATATATATATATATATATATATATATATATATATATACACACACACAACTTCTGGTCTATGTAGTATTGTCTATATATAAACATATATACACCTATGTTTATAAGTGTGTGTGTATGTATGTTTAAGGCTGGCCACTTGGAATTAGAT
The DNA here is from genome assembly GCF_907164565.1 of Psammomys obesus. Taxonomy (NCBI): domain Eukaryota; kingdom Metazoa; phylum Chordata; class Mammalia; order Rodentia; family Muridae; genus Psammomys; species Psammomys obesus. Next base: position 13,476,844 of record NW_026596095.1, on the reverse strand, counting down.
AACCTCTTGGATACAGAGGCATTTGTAGTTAGTGGCTTCAAAGAGGGATCTTGGGATATTTTACCCATCTACTTTGGAATGTCAGCTGGTGTAGTCACCACACTGGTCTTATTTAGCAGCCATACTGCTACAATATCATCACGTGTTGCTCCCTGTCATATAGACAAAATGTTGACTTATAGAAGACATTTCCATTCCTTCCATGAGACTCACGCACTTTTAATTTGTCTTTAAAATGTTACTTTAAAATTTTATTTCTATTTTAAAAATACGTCTTATTTTGTGGCATTAACAGCAGGAACATGGGCTGTCTCTGACTCTGTTGCCTGCCTTTGGGAACCTTTCTCCTAACTGAGTTTCTTCTTCTAGCCTCAATAGGAGAAAATGTTCCTTCTGTCATGATATACAACTTGATATGCCAAAGGTGGTTGATAACCACCCTTCTCTGAGGAGAACAGGAGGAGGAATGAATGATGGATTGAGGGGACAGGACTAGGGGGAAAAAAAGGAGGGTCACCTGCAGTTTGGATGTATAATTAATTAGCTAATTAATTAATAAAAATACGTTTTATTTGAAACAGAATTACAGCAATTTCTCCTTCCCTTTTCTCCTTCCATCCACTCTCAGCTTACTGTACCTTAAACTGCCCCATATATTGACCATACTCAAACTTAGAGCTTTTTTGAAATGTTTCTAATTGCATTAGAATTCCAGGTAAGTTGGTTGTATAGTTTTGTTCTTGGGCACAGAGTTTTCTACCTAACACAGCTTTTGCGAAACCTCTTTGTGTGTGTGTGTGTGTGTGTGTGTGTGTGTGTGTGTGTGTGTGTAAGACCAACAGCAACAGCAGCAACAACAACAAAACTTGCCAGTAGTGTCATCCACGTGTACTTCAAGGCACAAAGAAAGCAAAAGTGAAGGGATCATGCACTCTTTCGTCATGGTTGCGGAGAGCTGCTGGAGTAAGTCAGCTGGTGTCATAGGAGCTCCTGTGGGAAGGGTTACAGAAACCAAGAGGCTGACTGTGAGAGGTGATTCCATAAAACTGTGAAAATGAAGCCCGGGTCACAAGAGCAACCTCAAGATGACGGACATGGTTTCATAAGTTATCCACCAAGGATATCACACAGGGAATGGAACCAGCCCCAGAGGGGGGTAGTTATAGGCAGTAAAACTAGAGTTGGGGGAGTCATCTAACACTTTGACACTAGACATTGAGCTACAGGATTGGGAGTCTGCCCTGCTGAATTCTAGTCTTGCACTGGGTCATTATGTCCACATTATGTCCCGATTCTTCTCTTTTGGAATTTTAATGTGTTTTCTGTGTCATTCTATGTTGCAAAGATGTAAACATGAAGAGATTGCCTTGGGTCTCAAAAGATACATTGGAACATTTAAACAGTGTTTTGCCTGTGAAAGACTACGGAGACTTTGAAGTTGTCCTAAACATGTTTTGCATTATGATATGGCCATGTTCTTATGGGGTCAGAAAGTAGAACGCCATGGTTCAATAGACTATGTTCTTCATAGGGTCCTTTATTAGGACACTTGTTTTCTAGTTGGAGGTGCTGTTTGGGGAAGTGTCAACTTGTTGGAGGGATTATATCACCAGAGGTATACATTGAGAATCTTCTGTTTTGTTTTTTTTTTGTTTTTGTTTTTGTTTTTGTTTTTCTGCTATGTGCTGAAGTTCAAGATGTGAGCTCTCAGTTTCCTGATTCCGTTGCCACCATGCCTACTGCCGGCTGCCCTGCTTTTCCTTGCCATTGTTTATTCTAACCCTTTGGAACCATGTAAACTCTCCTGTAAGTTGCCTTGGCTGTGGTATTTTATCACAGTAACAGAAAAGTTCCTAACACAGATTTTTAGTTTATCTTAATTTTTTATTAATTACGATTTATTCACTTTGTATCCCAGCTGTAGGCTCCTCCCTCATCACCTCCCAATTTCACCCTCCTTCCCTCCCATGCCTTACCCCAGCCAACTGTTAGGGGAGGTCCTCCTCCCCTTCCATCTGACCCTAGCCTATCAGGTCTCATCAGGACTGGTTGCATTGTCTTCCTCGGTGGCCTGGTAAGGCTGCTCCCCCGCTCAGGATATTAATCCCTAAATTTTGTCCAAGTCACTAGAAATGATTGGTTTTTCTGCTTCATAGATTAATGAGGATGGCATTAGTGCATTTATAAAGGCCTGTTGTCTTAGGAAATTGTACATAACATGTGTGACAAAAATCTGTATGAATGTTTCAAAGTTCAGATATAATTTGAGTGAGCAGACAAGAACGGAAGTGTTTTCAGAGCCAGTATCCAAAACTGTGGAAAGCAGTTTGGTTTTCCTCATGGACAAAAGAAATAGGTACCAGAGAAACCTCTAGCTTTTAGAAATAAATAAAATAACAGAATCCACTTAATGACATGAGCATAGCTTTTAGTTGGGGCTATCTGACTGAAAGTTGTGATTAAAAACAATGAACTCATCTTTGAATTTTTCTGCCTTCCTTTTATTTAAGTGTCCTCAACTCTTGATTAGTTTTCAGAAGAAAGAAACTTAAAAATATCTAGGAAGTTAGCAGCGCAGCACAAAGAAAGTAAGACAGAGCCTTAGGGGCTGATCATAGGATGAATACTTTTTATCTTTTTAACTTCCTAAGAGGAATTTCTTGCCAAGACATAGACAATAGATACTTTTCATTAAAGTGTATTGTATTCTTCTAGTTGGTAAAAGGACAGTCCTGATTTTCTTCAGCAATCAGCGAAACTAACAAAAAAAAAAAAAATTGTACAGTGTCGTAGGGTGGATTTCACACTTAAAGGACCTGTGATTTGAAATGATAATATGCAGTTGAGACAGCATTAAGATTTTTATTTTTTCTCACTTTTTTTCTCTTTTGCTAGTCTTTTTATTTTTTATTTTTTACAATTTATTCACTTTGTATCCCAGTTGTAACCTTCTCCTTCATCTCCTCCAGGTCCCACCCTTCTTCCCTCTAGAACCCCTCTGATAATCCACCGGTACCAGAAGTCCTCTTCCTCCCCTACTATCTGGCCCTAGCCTATCAGGTCTTGTCAGGACTACCTGGATTCCCCTTCTTGGCGCCCTAGTAAGGTCATTTCGCCAGGGGGAAGGTGATCAAAGAGCAACCAACCAAGTTCATGCTAGAGAGCATTCCTGCTCCCCTCGCTAGGGAATCCCAATGGATTCCCTTGGGCTGAGCTGCCCTTGGGCTACCTCGGAGCAGGGTGTCTAGCTCCTCTCTAAGCATGGTGGTTGCTAAACAAACGTCAAACTTTAAGCGAAGTCAGTATCTTAGTGAATGTGTCCAGTGACGGAGTTAGCAACCCTCAGCCTTCCCTCAGGAAGAGCAGCTTCAATGCTTTGGCTGCTAAGCAGAGATCCAGGGCTTCTGTTCTCACTGCTTACACCCTCATACCCCTTCCTCTTCTCTCTCATCTTCCCTTCACCCCTTCATTTGCCCATATTTTCAAATGAGTGCATACTGAACAAAACCACCCTAGTGGTATTTTTCTTCTTTGACTTTTTTTTTTTTTTTTTTTTTTTTTTTTTTTTTTTTTTTT
>NW_026596095.1:13428937-13473168 GCF_907164565.1 Psammomys obesus | reverse complement strand
TTTTTTTTTTTTTTTTTTTTTTTTTTTTTTTTTTTTTTCTGTTTTGGACACTGTTCTCAGTGGCTTTTAATATCATCACACCGCTAATGGTTCATTTCAGGTTACTGCCCAAGGACACCTTCTAAGGAGACCAGCTAAACGAGCTGGTGGGATTATAATCCGGAAGGCACCGGTACTATTGCAGAAGGCCACACATCAGGGGATAGCATCCTGCTTTCAGTAGTGAAAGCCAAAGACAGAAATGGTTTGGAAAAGAAGAATTTGAAGGCACTTACTAATCTGTGGTTTTGAAGAGTGAGAGTTATTAGAGGATAGTATCAGGTGTCCCCAATATAAAGAATGGGTGGTGGAAACATGGACTGTAGAAAAAAAACAGTCAAGTCATTAAAGAGATGAAGTCATAGCAGTTAATGTTACAGAAACGAGAACAAAATACAGTTTTAAAAGAGACATGTTACATAAATAGCAGTTTGTACTGTAGAGGTCCTCTGACTTCTTCCTTAGCTGTTTATATGAGAGCTTTATAAAACTTATGATACATACACTAGATTAAGCATGTTGGCTTGTTTGATACAAATTTTATTGTTGACAAAGGACAGTGAGGGTAAAAGTAAAGGCAGGCATGAGAGGTCACAGCTCATTTGTCTCAGCCAGTAAGTACTGTCTTTCAAGATAAAATGAGTTCTTTTCATTCAGTTATTGAATGGTTTGTGTGCAAGAGAGAGAGAGAGAGAGAGAGAGAGAGAGAGAGAGAGAGGGTAGAGACAGAGAAGGGAGAGTGAGCCTTTCTTTTTGTGTTTTGATTACAGTAATTAAAACAGCTGAGCCGTTCACTGCTTCCTTGCTTGCCAGGAGAAAATCATTATAAGCCTGGGTTACTCTGAGCAAACTTTAAGCACAGTAGCGTTATTACCCACACTTGTGGACAATCAAAAAAAATAAGGAGTTTGCTCAGTTTTCCAACATCAATAAATGACAGCGCCTGGCTTCAACTCTCCAGGATCCACATTTTTAATTTCCAACAAGTACATTTTATTTCAGGAAAAAATACATGGTATCATTTTAAACATGTCACAACAGGAATTTGCTTTTGTGTTTTCTTTCTATGTGTTGCATGGAGTGTAGACTTCACTTAAATGAAAAGTACTGACATATTACAATGTCTTCAGTTAATGGACATCGGCACTGGATCTCTCTGAAGGCCAGTGTGAAAAACATTTTCTCGAGTTGTAATAGTGTATAATGGAGGCAGCATAGCTCCTGTGTGTTTGCTCAGAGGTCTCCTTGAAATCAATCATTCATACTGTGCTGTGCTTACTGTTGAGTGATTTAGTACAGAAAACTAAGCATTTTCTCCATAATTCCTCTCTCTATTGATCTTAGATATGGATTGCACTTTACTTCTCTTTACGGCAAATTCTAGTCATTTGGGAACACTTAGAAAAATGGGATTCCCCAATAATTCCAGAGGTTCAGTTTCTAGTGGTCTGCATAAACCTTTTACAGTATGTCACATTCTAACAGTAAGTTCCTGAGGAGATCATATTGACTCATATTTCCAAACATTTGGTGCTTGGCAGGGATGAGTTAAAGACACTTGAGTTGATGACTAAATGACAAGTGGGTATATTTTGGAAAACCTCTATGAGCATTTGGGACCTGAGTTTGACAGCCATTGTTCCATGGGACACAGGTGACTTGAGGAAGTACCGAGGTACTGTGGAGGTTTAAAAAAAAAAAAAAAAAAAAGACTTTATTTGTTGACCAAATGAATCTGTGAAAATAATTTCACTTGAAAATTGTAATATGCACAGCCTGACTACATTTTAAAAATATGACTGTTGCTAGTGCTTTCTACAATATTTTTTCTTTCCTCAAACTCTAAATGGGTTCTTGATTGCCCCAAGTACCATTCACAGTTGAGTGTCCAATTATATTTAATTGTATCACTTTTCACAGTTAAAATTTCTGCCATGACCAATTTTCTGTGTTCCTGGATAGGTTTATGAGTAATCTATTATTATTTTTTTAATTTGAAATAACCTCTTGCTCAATTTGCTTCTTCTGTTTGTTTAAATGTATGATTCTGACTACCAGTTGCTTTTATGCGGTTTAGCAAAATTGTTCAATTCACTTTAATTATAAATTTGCTCCATTTTGCTTTTATCAATCACACTATAAGATTCAATGCTTTTTCTGCAATAACTATTATATTTTTTCATATGGCAAGTCATTTTTCCAGAGCAATCAAAAGACCTAAGATAGTTTATGGATAAAATAGATGCAAATCAAAGGTTTATTTGGTACAGAAAAGTGATGTAATTATCTTTTTTGTGTGTCTTTGAAGAACATATGTTTTGTATGTACTAACAGAAAATATGAAAAGAGGTATTTTCCTTTAGTTCATATTTTAAATAATGGATTCATTGTTACTTTTATACAGTCAGTAAAATCAGCTTCTCTTGGTGAAATTACACTCTTCTCAACACAGCGACAAAACTCAGCTCAGTGTATTTTAACTGCGCACAGAAGTGGTTTTGCTTAGCAATGAAACCAAGCAAAGCACTAACATGAGATACCACTAAATTTCCATCGGAATAATTCCAGTGTCCCCAATCTGAGAAGGAATATCCATCCCTGAACTTACAGAAAAGCAGTTTGAGCAGCTTGGGGTAAAGAGTTACAATGGGTGTACTTTTCCTTTCCTTTTTCTTAAGTATGTCAGTTTCATGGTAAGTTATTTGTCACCAACTTTCTTAAGCATTTACTAACTCCAGCTAAATGTCCAGTAGTATAGCTGCTTGTGGAAGACAGGGAAGTGAAAAGGGTTGGTGTATAAGGCTCCTGGGAAACTTAATAGCTAGAAGGATCATGGTCATCAAACAAATTAATGCAGGTGGACACTTGCTGTTAGGGAAGTGTTGGAAGAACAATTAAATGTCACTTACAATGGTCACCAATATATCCTCCTCCTCCTCCTCCCTTGCTCTTTTCTTTCATTTTCTTTCTCTGCTTGCCCATATAACCTATTGGCATTGTTATCCTCATTTGTTCTTTTTTGGGAGAAGGAGAAGAATATAACAATGAAATAGAGAAGGAAAAGGCTGTTTTAAGTTCTACAACACAAGCAAGAAGAGAAAGGTGCTTTGTCATTATTTATTATGAAATTTAACTCTAAGCATTCCAAATAAAAACTTTCCTGTTTCCTAGAACACCTAAAGAGCACGACTTAGTACATCGTAAAAACAAAACAAACCAGAAACTGGAAAAGACAAAGCAAAACCCCTTTCAAGAGACCATACCTTGCCCATGTCTGAAATAACATCTTCCTGACTATGTTTTTTAAATTTTTCTGAGATAATAATATAATTACATCATTTCCCCTCTTCCCTTTCTGCTGTCCAAATGCTTCTATGTATCTTGTTTTGTTTACTCCGTTTAAAAAGAAAGACCACGAATTTTAGATGATAAATTATGTTAATATTTCAATTATTCTCTGGTTTTTATTTTTTTTTCTTTTTTTTAATGGGACCTTCAGACAAATATTGTGTGTCATAGGCCTTAAAAAATTTAACCTGCAAATCCTTATTCAATTTTCTGTGCCCAGTAGGAAGGGATTTGGAGTTTGTCACTAGAGAAGAGGGATTACTAAATGACAGTTTCAATTTTTACACTTCTCTTTGAGTTAGAGACATTGAATTTAGTGGGTTCAGTTTTAATCTGTTCTACAATAAGATGTCACTTCATAGCCCTTGGAAAATATACTTCTTAGGCTTGGGTTCCAAACATTAACCTTCCAATCTATCTTGTAGGACAGAAACAAACACCCTGCCTTGACTTGTCATATCACACATTGTTTTTTTCTACAACACGTACCCAACCTTAATTCCTACCATATTTGTAAATCAAATGCTTTGCCTAGCATTTATCTTACCTGTTGCTTACCTGTTACTGTGCTTTATGAAGACAAAACCTTTAATATTTGCATTAAAATTATATTTACATAGTTTTTATATGAAAAAAAGAGTCGTCTAAAGTTGACTTATCAGAAGCGAAAACTCCTTGACATTATGAATGTCTGCAACTCCAGTGCCCTTTAAGAGTGGATACATAATGTAGAGACAATGACCCTTAGCAGCATCATACCACAGTGGAAAGAGTCAAGGCATCCATGATGCAGATGGACACACGAAGCTTTGTGGCCTTTGCTGAATATAAACTCTGCAAAGCAAAGCAAGGAATCATATTTTACTCAACTAGGGTCTTATTTTCATTTTGTCTGCAATTTTCTTGATATCTAAATGTCTTTCCCCTACAGGATTAACCTCTACGGAGTTAAATTAAGAGTCTAAAATGTTCTTTGTCATTGTTGTTAGTTATTGGAGCTGTTTGTTCAAGAAATTGTGATGTTTGCTTTTAAAGGGTACGTGATGTCTGAAAGAGGGTGACAGGCAGAAAATTAAAAGTAAAATGATTATAAAATGGAAAAAATGTAATTTAAGAATTGTATTATCTTATTTAGCCAATTAGCTTGAAACGAGGTTCAAATCTGTGCTCTTAGAAATACCAAATCTGTGTATACACCAAAATAAAAGTTAGCAAGATGTTGTATAAGACAAATGTGTACATACTTCAAAAACTGTGATTGGAGAGGACAAAGGAGTATGGACTAGATTTGATTAAATGCCTTATGTGGATGCATGAAATCCTCAAACAACAATATTTTTTTTAAAAAATATGTACTTTAGAAAAATAAACAGAAGATCCTTAGAGATCACCCTTCCCCAATGACCTCATTTACAAAGAATATTGTATAGCAACCACATGTCTCCTCCCAGATATGCTTGCTCTAAATGCACAGACAAAGGATACCCATAGATCAAATTTTCACTGTCAAGTCCAAGAAAACCATGAATTTACTATACCAGTAACTCATGCAGCAACAAAGGGAACCCAAAAATATCTGTACATTTAAATGATGTCTTCAAAATTATTAGAAATCACTTAGGAACTGGATGTAATCATCAAAACACGTCAATTCCATACATTTAAGTAAAATATTCTTCTGTCTTGCATATAGTACCTTTGTACATCTATTGGAAGAGTTGGTATGTGTTTCTTTTTCAGTGTGCACATTTCCACATAGCTGCAAGTAAGGCAATCCATTTTAAACAGAATTCTTTTAGCCACTATTCGTAACACTTACTTTTTTTCTTACTTTGGTGCATCAGTGAAATGTTACTTCTGTCAAACTCTTTGAAGTCAAAGTCACCATTAAAAGAACATGTTTTTCTTGCTTGTTTACTGCTGTCATTTTTCCCTGAAAGTTTTGATTCAATAATCTCTGAACGTCTCCATAAATCCTAAGGCGATCTTGAAGATCTGATTACAAGTTCTGTTTGTATCCTCTAAAAAACATTAAGGACAAACTTTGGGGCCTGTGTCTTATAACTTGGAGCTGCCTTCCTGAGAGTATAGACAGGAGTGGATAGTGCTCGTTAAAGGCTCGCTCCTACCACCTTCACAAAACTAGATGTGAAGCCTGCAAAGAAGAGAGCCAGTTCAGCCAGATAAAGAGGATGTGTACAGAGAACATGAGAAACGGGAACTGCACAGAGCTCATGCCCCCCTGGTGAATTCTGGATCTGTAGTGTTATTTTGAAGGAGTAGAAGGAATTTGTGTGCATACGCATATATTTATGTGTGTAGGGGGTGGTGCATACGTGAAATGAAGTCCGAGGAAAAACTCTCCTGTGATTATTCTTCATGAAATGTCTACCTTTATTCTGAGACAGTGTATCTCACAAGATCTGGGGGTCAGAGGTTTGCCCAGCCTTGCTGGCCAGTGAGCTGCAGAGATTCACCTAATTCTATCTCCTTGACTTCAGGATTATGATTTCTTTTTTAAACATGGGTTGCAGGGATTGAATTCACGTTCTCATGTATAAAGGAAAGCGCTTTTCTTACTGATCTATTTCCACAGCTCCAGGGATTTTTTTTTAAAGAATGGAACTTCACAGGGGCATATTGTAATAATGTTCCTACCTATCACAGATTTAACTTCAGCAAAATACTTACATTCTTGAGCCATATTTTTCTTTTTCTCTAGTTCTCCATTAATGACATTAATGAGGGAGTTGACTCTCTCCTTTCACCATGTGGGGCCTGGGAAGTAAAGTCAGGCCTTCAGTGTTGGTTCCAAGCACCTTTACCTGATGAATGCTGGCCTTCTGCTGATGACTTCTAATTACTTTACACTGCATGTTCTATCAAATATTAGTTTCAAACTGTGCTGTTATGAAACCCCTGTATGAAGGAATTAGTACGTTTATGTTGGACATGGTTAAACATCACTAGTCACATGATTTTAAAAATATAAAAGCTAGTAAAGTATGTCTATGTAGACAAATTTCTTCTTAACTCATTAATTCCATTTTATAAATGATGGGCATGTGCTTATGTAGTTCTTTTTTTTTTTTAACCTTAAGAAGTGTTTTAGGGAATGTATGCACCTTATAGTAGTCATCAGGCAGTGTTTTCATAGCGTTAGTGCCAAGACCTGTATCCAGATAAATTAAAATCCCTGAAAGTAAAACACATTTGCAAAATAAGTGTGTGTGTATAACCTATATATTACATGCATAAACTATATGTATATATAAAATACTAAGTAATTTCAAGAGTTCTTTAATATTAAAATACTCTTCTAACTTGTTGCATTTTAAGCAAACTTTTTTTTTTTTATTTTGGGGATAACAAATGTCTTTTCCTAATCCTAGAGTAGGATAGCGTATGATAGGAGGTTGGCACCAAGCCTTTGCCCTTTTCAAATGTCGTATGCACATGGAAACTCCATGATTTTTAAGTGATACCACTTGTGTATGGAGTGAAAATATTTGTGCAGGAGCATGGACAAAAGAACCATTTGGTAAACAGAAAGATTGACTGGGGCAGAGACTGGTTAGCTAGTCTCCTAGCTATTTCTATCTCCTGGGCCAATTAAATTAGTGGTCTGAGTCCTGACCAACAAAAGTAATGTAAGTGATCTGAGTTGAAGTAGGAAGCATAAAGCCACTCCCACAGTCTCTTCACTTGTTTAAAGAAGACTGCTTTAAGAAGGAAGAGGAGAGGAGATACATAAGATGTAAGAAATCTAGTGTGTACTAGATACTGCATGTGATTACATGAGGCCCGCTGTAGGAAATGCTATCACCAAAATGACTCAGGGAGGTGAGGTATTGTGCAAATATCTGGATACTTATTTTTCCTTTTCTTGTCTTTCATTCTATTTTTTTTTCTCACAAACCACAGAAAACCTGGAGGATTCTTGGTTTTGTTTTAATGGTTAGTCTACTTTCTCAATACACGGGTGAAAATACCAGGAAGTGAATGTAGTAATTAAGTCTCAGACAGACAGGAATCCAGACTGGGCTTACGGCTCCCAGAAACAACAGCCTACTGCTCTTGCACCAAGCTTCCTGTGACTGAGCTCCTCTTTCCAGTAAACATCATATCCAGGTTTCTTGCTTCTTAACCTCAAGCGGTTCGAAGCTGACCAGCTTTCCATTCTAGATGAATTCATTAGCTGTGTTCAGAGAAAAGAGCCATCCTGAGCATGTGGATGGTATTTCCCTAACAACAGTTTACATGCCAGTAGTCAGGGCTACCCTTCTCCACTGAACCCTTCTTGTTCTTGTTATTTATCAGTTATTGCTGTTTTTAATGTACAGTGCTTTCATACAAAACCCCTCACAGTTGGGAGACTAAAATATAAATAAATAAGTATGTAAATGATAAATAGATTAAGGATGCTATTTTTTTTACTCTTTTAATATTAGCAGTGACATTTCTTTCTCCACATGCCTTTGACATCATTCAGAGTCTTCAAACTCTTCAAAGGATTCTAATCATAGTTCAGTGATCTCATTTACACCTTTTCCCTATATTGTGAGATATAATTATCCTCTCACCATGAGAATATAATTCATTTACAACAGTCTGGGCATTCTTTTACAATCTCCTCTCTCATGTTTTTTTTTTTTTTTTCCTTAGCATTTGGGCCATCTTCCTCCTTGAAAAGGAGGGGAGAAATGTGACGACCAACACAATGTGCCCATGTCCATCCAAATGGGACTAAACAGGCTGCTAAAACATGCCTATGTGGTTTATCTTCTTTCTTTGAGTTTAACAGAGCAGGAGGGAAGGGGCATTGTTCAGGGCAACATCTTAGGGCATCACTTAATAGAAACTTTGATACACGATTTTAAATTTATTCTTATGTGATGCTTTCTTATTGATCTTAAAGCATTTTTTTTTTACCACATTTGTATTTGAATTTTAAGTGGTAGGCTCATCAGAGCATAATATGTCATTCTTCAGGGATTCTTTGGACATTTTCTATCTTTCTCAGTGGGATCATTTATAATTGAAAAGATAAAGATCATATTTCTGAAACTCCCTAAGCTACCTTCTATGGCAGAATTTCATATCATGAAATCAATATCATATCTTTCCTAAATGTTTGGGTTCCTGCCTTCAAGGATACATGTCTTCATCTCTCAGTTATTATAAACTCTAAAATGAAATGTTTTCTTTCTCCTTGGATCACTTTAGCAATAAGAAGGAGTAGCGCTCTGTGAGGAGGCCCAGCTCACATCAAAAGGAGTGATGGACTGGCACATTGTGAGTTTTGTTCTCAGATTTTCTACCTTAGAAACATGATTTTTAATATATGCAGGCTCACTAGTCTACAGCAAAGATAGCCGGAAGCATCGGAAAATAAAACAGAAACCAAGAATAACAACTTAAGAATTCACGGCTCACAGAAAAATATCAACCAAGATGCCTTGCACCAAGCAGCCCAATGTTAATGAAAAGTCAAATTGTAATGTGAAATCTTGAAAGTAGGTGAGTGAAAATCAATTAGATTTTAGTCATTAGGATCGTTTCTCTGTGACGAGCTTGTGCAAGCCTCACCAAGAAGTAAATGTGGGATGATTCTTGCCTTGGCTTCTAGCAACACCCGTGTATGTGGCAAGCCAGGGAAAGAGATATCAGGAGAAATGAGATCAGCTGACACATTTGCATAGGACATTAAGCCTCCAGATCTGGAAGACACTAGCTACTGTTGATTAAGTCAGCCAGTATGTGGCATGTATTATGCCCTAATTACCACTCTAATACAAAGGTCATATTAAGATTGTATTTTAACAAAATTCACTCTGAATTTAATTTTAAGGCTGGGTTGGATTGGTGTGGGGAGAAAGATGTGTGAAAAATGGATGTGTGTAGACTATTGCTACAATACAAAAATAAGATTGAAATAAGTAGATATTGGAGAAACGAGATTAGAGATTTTAAAGGAGTCAGAAGGAACTCTTCATTACAGATTATTAGAAATAAGAGACCAGGCAAAGGGAAACACCTTAGACTGTTTCCTAATTCTTGCTCTGTTGACTAGGGTAAACTAGTCACCCAGCTGAGGAATGGAGCAAAACAGATCTGGAGGAATAACAGTGAGCTTCTATAGGGTAATCCGATTACAGTTTTCAAGATGTACTTGATCCAAATATTTAAGATTTAACAAAACTACAGTAAGTTCATGTATATTGAGGGCTCTATGGCCATGTAAAACGAACTCCTTGGTTACCCAATTCTGTAAGCTTAACTCCTATTCTTTGTCATGTGTTCTTCAGTCACACTGGTCTTCCTTGTTGTTTATGGAAGTGCTGAGAATGCCCTGATCATATTTGCCCTTGATCTCCTTTCTTCCTGAAATGTTTTTATTCTTCCTACTGTGTTTCCTGTGAATTTCTTCTTGCTTTACTTTTTATTGAAGGCAGACAGATTTGCTTTGTATATCGCATGTCATATTCTTCATCCTTCCTCCTCATCCAAATCCCTCTCCCCCTTTGGGTTCTTCACATTGCTAAAAGATAAAATCCCTGGTACCTCCCAGGATGCACACAACATTTAAGAAGTTTAAACTGGTCATTACTGCATAGCTTGAATTGCAAGCTACCTGGTCTGGACAGAGATGACCTCTTTCAGAAGCATGCTTTTGGAATGAAGAACTCTATATCTATAAACAAGCCTGCCTTTCTTTCTTTCTTTCTTTCTTTCTTTCTTTCTTTCTTTCTTTCTTACAATTTATTCACTATGTATCCCAACTGTAGCCCCCTCCCTCATCTCCTTCCAGTCCTTTTCCACCCTCCCTTTTCTCCCCCTATGTCCCTTCCCTAGTCCAGTAATAGGGGAGGACCACCTCCCCTTCTATTTGACCCTAGACTATCAGGTCTCATTAGGACTGGCTGCATCATCTTCCTCTGTGGCATGGCAAGCCTGCGCATCCCAGGAGGAGGTGATCAAAGAGCCAGCCACTGAATTCATGTCAAAAACAGCCCCTGCCCCCCCCCCTTACTAGGGAACTCACTTGGAAACTGAGCAGCCTATGGGCTTCTTCTGAACAGAGGGTCTAGGCCCTCTCCATGCATGTTCCTTGGTTGGAGTATCGGTCTCTGCAGGTTGCCCTGGGCCTAGGTTTTTGCCTCTGTTGGTCTCCTTGTGGAGCTCCTGTCCCCTCCAGGTCTTTCTATCTTCCCTTTATTCCATAAGGTTCCCTGCACTGAACCCAAAGTTTAGCCCTGAGTCTCAACATCTCCTTTGATACCCGGATGGGTAGAATCTTTCAGAGGCCTTCCCTGTGGAAAACTCCTGTCCTGAAATATAGTTTCAATTCACATTTGTGTTGCTTTTATTAAAGGGACACTTCTTCTTTCACGTTCCCCAGTGTTTCCTTCATAGTGACAGCTCTGTCCTGGTACTTTTTTGTGGTCTGGGTACCTTCCCGAATCTCTTGCATTTTATTTCCTTGATAATTTCTCCTTCCCTGATCTTATCTGTAGGAGTCACTTTTCATGCAGAACATTCCCTGGTTCTTTGTGGACATTCCACAATAGCCTTCAAGTTAAATCATCAAGCCTGAATTTGAATTAAATCTCCATAAAAATCTATCTTCTATGTCCAATTATTAACATTTATTGAGGATCTTTCTCTTTCTTCTGAGCTAGTCTTCTCAGACCTGTTCTTAGGCAAGTTTATGTCTGTCCTCATAATCTTAGTAAGGTACACGCAGGCAGTGATAGCTGGGCGTAGAAACTCCAAAATCTTGTCTTTTCTACACAATGACTAGTTTACTCCCTAAACGTGTTATGCATCCCAGGAGGAACCGGAGTTTCTATCTCTCAGCAATTTAAAGTTCCCATCTTTTAAAGTAAGATTGATTTTATTTGTTTGGCATGTTCATCCTCTTCCTGTGAGTTCTATAATGTAGTCAGATCCCTGCCTCAGAAAATAGTCACTGCATTTTCCCTGGATACCACATATCATTTATTCGTTCTTATTTCTGTTAAGTCTTTTTTTTTTCTTTATCTGTTGGTGTACTCATTGCCTAGCATATGGGGCCATAGATTCAATCCCCAGTACTAGATTAGAAAGACAGAGAGTCAGAGAGACACATATGCACACAGAGAGACAGACAAACAGAGACACACAAAGAAGATATTTGATAAAGTTACTGGTCATATCTACATCGAACTTTATACTTTTCATTAAAATATTATATCTTCGTAAAAGTCTATAGTGGCATATGCATATGATCCTAGTGCTTGGAAAATGGAGACAGAAATACCAGGAGGTAAAGAATATTCCTAGAGACAAAGATTGTTCATGGCAGTCTGAGCTAAATGGGACCTTTTTTAATATATAAGTTGAAAGAATTCTGAAGAATCATACATACTTTCAAATTATTATTACCATAATGTCATTTGGCAGCAGTTCTTGTTTATCTTTTAAAATTCTATATAAATTTTTATAACTTTTATTATACATGCTTCAGTGATTCTCAAAATAAATAACATTTTATTGAGCCCAGAACATAGTCTATTTATCCCTAATTTTATTTGTTTTTCCCTGAATCGACTTCTTTCAGGTGCACTTATCAAGAAATCTCATGTCCCTCATGTGCTAATTTACTGTGGAATATTTCCCTGTAGCAATTCCCTTTCACAATATTATTTCTATTTCTATTGTAATAGTTACTGTGAGAGCTCCTCCCTCATTATCCTACGTTTCATATTAGTGAGTCACACTCTAGTAACAGTAAATGTTCAATAACAGTTTTGATTGACTGAATAAAAAGTTGTAAGTTTGTAAGAAGATAAATATGAATCACGTCAAGTACCTTAGTTTAACTTTCTTTTGCAAAAGGCTAATGTCAAATTTTATGTTAACAAAATAAATAACATTATGACATTATGGGCTGAAATTACCAATACAACAACGGCGCCCACCTTTATATTCAAATGAATGACCAGAACAAATCAGCCTAAATAACAAATTGTAAGTTTGCAGTGTTCTGGTGCCATTTGACAATGAATTCTAGCAATGTAAATTGATGCTGTGGGCAGATTTCTCATTAACTGTGATTTGCCAGGGCGTTGGGTTAAATGCTTAAATAACAGGATAGCAAAAGTCTTACTGGCAACTTAATTCCTGCTTTCCAGGCAGGCTCCCAAAGACAGAGCATTTCTCTCTGTCTTTCTTATAAAGGTCCATCAAAACGTCATTATTCTGCACGTACAGTGGTGCTGTTTCTCTATTTCTGTACGGGGGAAGTTGCAGCTGGGACGTGGTGATGAAGTGACACTGGTTGATCCTCACAGACCCACCCTTCTCACCTTCCTTAAAACAAAGACTGTGCTTTTAGTCACCCTTCCGTATGCTTCCTCTGCTCTCTTCATTGTGCAACGAGGTCAGCTACCAATACGCAATATGACTAATTAAAAAGAGAACTCCAAGGTAAAGTGTGCACAGGCACTTTGGTAATTGCAGTGATAGCCATAAGCAATAATGGCAATTAATGAGACCTGTAATAGCTTTGCAAATAGTCATTTGTCCACTCATAGGAAGTGAACAACGATTCACACTGAGTGAGGAGATCAGACCGCATGATTCATTTGAACATTATTTGTCTTCCTTGCATGGCCAATTTTTATTGTTCTTCCTGCTGCAGAAATCCTTGACTTGGAGACATGCTCCAAGTAGCAATAGAATGCTCCAGTGTATGAGACAAACAGCATATTCTTTGCGTGGATGTTTGATTGTAAAGGGTCATTTAGGCTAACTTGAAGCATCTCAGATGATTAGAAGGAAGGCCGGATGTAAATGAAGAGAAAATGATGGAGAGACATTAGAAATTTACAGATAGTGGAAATTTCACAGAGGAGCACATGAGAAAACTAAGACCAAATAAGTAAAGAAATATAGAAGTCTTGACTTGTGTCAGAGCTGAGGCAAGGACAAAACCCTTAAGTTGGTGCCACAGATACCACAGTGTGGAGATCTGGGGACTTTAAGTATTGCAGCTTGGACTCAGTTGCAAATGCTTCTTGGCAACTTCACAGTACCATTTAGTGGCTAAACTGATTGTAAAAGGCAGATTACTTAGACAGAACATGAAAACATATAAGTAATGCAAATAGTCAGAAGTACATTAAGATCGATAGCAAAGGGCAGAATTGAGACAGTTAGACCCGTTTACACAGCCACTCTCCTAATTTTGCACTGACTTAAAAGAATTGAAGCAAACAAAAGACAGGCAACCCTGGATCTGACTTTGCTATCTGGAAAATAAGCCTTTCATTCTTAATGTATGATAAATCTTCAGTACCATTCCACTATTTAAAGAACAGAAACACACTTCCTTAACAATTGCTTCCTGACTCCTTACATGTTTAAAATTGGCAGCTTCCTCCATGTGGAGAGTTTATGAAATCTAGTTGGAATTTTTGTTTATTTTTTAAATCTGGGATAGTAAGTATAATTTCATTTTTTTGCAAGTGATTAGTTATTAATTCTTATATTTTAGAAAAGCATAATTTCCATATGAATATCTTTTCTGATTTTCATTTTTTTCCTGATTTTCTCCTTTCCGGCAGCCATATTTGATTGCCATGGTGTATTTGCCAGTTTTATGTGATAAATATAAAAATTTATCACTGTTTTGAGTTCCATGAGATCCATAATTTTTAAATAAAATTTTAAGTTATTCTTTCTTTGCACGTACTAAGCATTTTATCTGAATGAATAAGTGACTATGAGCTGAAATAAATCAAGAAATCATCTTCGAGAACACTAAAATACAGCACATTAGGAGAGATGCTGGCTACTTACAGCTCCGACATGCCTTTGTGTCTTCCTCCTTGCTCTGTCTTCAGCACCTGTCTGTTTACTTGTAAGACGTGTTTAGTGGTTGAATGAATACGCATTTCTTAGTTTGGTGGAGCAAATGTGGCTGTCTACTACATTTAAAACAGTGAAATGGCTAAACTTACAAGCCAGTAAAGAACTGCTCGGTGGGCGGTTTGTATATAAATGATCCAATTTGCCAACAACTTTTCATGTTGGTGGAAGCGGATGAGCACCAATTTGCTTCAAAATTGTGCAGGAGCGAAGTCTCAGCTGCCTGCAAAACGTTTTTTAACATAAGGGAGAAGAGTGAATGAGGATTGCAGAGTCCATTCAGATTTCTCTCATACCAATGGTTCTCAATGTTCCTAATGCTGCTGGTCCTTAACACAGCAGCATGTTCCTCATGTTTTAATGACCCCCAACTTCATAACTGTAATTTTGCTACTGTCGTGAATCATAATGTAAATATTCGACATGCAGGGCGTTTTACATGACATTTCTGAAAGGGTCCTTTGACCCCAAATGGGTCGTGACCTCAGGTGGAGAACCAATGCTTTACACGTTCTTATTAAAATCTCAAAAATTCTTTAAGAATTGATAGTGAGAACTATCAATTGGATATCTGTATGCAAATAATGAATTTGGATCACCTTTATTATGCCTTGTACAACACATACTCTATCAGGGAGATCTGTGGTAAGGATCCAATGACAACATTTTTAGTCATAGAGAAATAAATATTAGTGACCTCTGGTGCATCAGTAATGTTTATGAGAGAACAACACAAGTGGCAAAGCACTACATAAATAAAATTGGATTTCATTCAAATAAAAATACACATTCTTTCCAGGGTCAGTACCAAGGCAGAGAAAAGACAAGCCACGTGTGTGAAAATATTTACAAAGTATACATCTGATGTGGTGCCAGGTTCGGGAGACCCCAAAAGACCACCAGGAGTTGAATCCATTGCAAAACACACGAGGATCTTTTTATTACAAGCTAGAGCTAGAGCTCACACACCCTCACCACCAATAGCAGTTGAGAGCAAAAAAACTCAGGTTATGTGGTGGATTTAAAGATTCTGGTCCCTTCCAGCAGCATTCCTGCCTCTCTATTGGTTGAAATCCAAAGGGGATGTTGCATTTTGAACTGATTCGGTTTAGGAAGGCCCCCCAACCATTAATGGTATGGCTTCCCTTGTTTGGTTGTCCTAGGGGAGAGGGGCTGGTTTCTAACAACTGTATCTCTAGTGGGCAGGAAAAGAATACAGTAAGGCTGGTTCCTCCCCACATGTGGCTAGACATGTCTCCATTTGTCTGGCCTTTGTTTAGGCTTGTGTTTTAAACTTTAATCCAGTAACCTCAAAACACTAAGTTTTAATTCTTTAGTTTCTCACTGACAGAAGACTCAAATCCAGAATATATTAATCATTTGTACAATTCAATAAAAAAGCAAATTATTCAATTAAATGTATAAAGCAGGGACTGGGGAGATGGCTCAGTTAGTATAGTGGCTGCATGTGCATTTGAATTAGAATCCTTCACAGTGGCTTCATCAGCCTCCTCGTTATTCCAGCCATTGATGGCAGACATAGGGTGCCAAGTCCAACTCCTGAAATGTCAGTCTGAGCTCAGCTCTCGGTGGAATCTGACCAGTAAATACCCAACAGTCCTCAGAAACTTTGTAAAGTGGTTTCTTTGCCAGGAAAAAAAAAGCCATTAACTTCTTACCCTTTCCTGCAGCCCCACAACTCCAGAGAGGGCATTTAGTTCTCTGTTAACTCAAACAAACAAACTTCCAACAGACCACAGCCACAATGCTAGTTCCCAGGCTTTTCCAGCTTACCCGCCCTCCCAGAGGCCTCTGCACCCAGAGGCCTGGAATTTCCGGTCTGCTCCTCTCCACTCCTTTCTCTCTGTTCCTTTGTCTCTGAGAGGTAGCTATGCATATTCCGACCAGATGTCTCTGATCTACAATAAAAACCTTCCCATTAAACTGTGGGTCAGTCATTTCAGTGGTTTCTTTACTAAGTCCTCAAATACATAAGGGATCTTCAGTCTAGCCATATAGGTGACCACTGAGTTCATATGAGAGACTTTTTCTAAATGAAAACGGTAGAAAACAACTTTGAACGACTCGAGACATCAACTTTTGGCTTCCACATCAGTACACACATACATGAATGTGCACCCTACACATATGTACAGTTACATACATGAGCATTCAAATTATGTGTGTGCTGTACAGACATACACACCAAAAATAATGACTGAGGAAGACAGACACGGCTCCACATGTAAATGTACCCAGGCACACACATAATATGTACATAGATATGCAGACCACACACACACATACACACACACACACATGAGCACACAAATGGGCAGAAAATTTGAATAGACTGTACAAAAATCAAGTGAGTAAATGACAGAATAATGAATGCTCTTATTCATTAGAGGAAGTTAATGTCAAGAACAAAATGAGATTATGAATCATATTAACTATGATCAAAATAAACATAACAGTCAATATCTGGAGAGATGCCTCAGCTGTCCTCTTGCAGAGGACACAGGTTTGAATCCCAGCACCCACATGGTGGCTTATAGTCATCTGTAATTCCAATTCCAGGGAAACCCACCACCCTCTACTCACTTCTGCAGACATCGGATATGAATGTGCACATGCATACATGTAGGAAAAACATTATTTGTTACTTCCTAAAACCACATAGAACTAACAATGAATATTCTGTGGTTTTATACAGACTACTATTTACATCCTAGAATTTTCACATATAGACTAAATCTTTCATTCTTTTTGCTCAATATTTATAGTTACTACTGATAAAATGGATAAAATGAGCCTCGCCCAGCAATGATAACCTAACCTAACTGTGTGATAATCACAGCATGTTAGTAAACAATTTAATCATGAAATGGCCCACATATATATCCACGAAAATACATGTAGTATAGGTATGCGAATATCTGATAGGGCTCATAATTCTACTGTTAGCAAGGTAAGCTTTGCCAAAACTAGATTGAAAATTTCATGGTGTTTTTCTTCTTCCTTTATTAATATGATTATGTTTTGTTTCTCTCAGTCGATTAACATTAATTGAAGTAATCAATATCTAATGATAAAGCGTCTCTCATTAAAATTAAAGGTCAAACAGAAAGCCTCTTGGCAGGTTGCTGTTCTTTTTTCCCTAACCTGCTAAGTGTCTGAGAGTACATGAAGTACGGTATGTGTGAACGCCGGAGTCATGTGCTCTGTGCCCAGCCACCGAAGTCTGTTCCCAGAAGTACGCTTACTACAGTATATTTCTGTGAATCCTGGGTGTGTGTGCGCGCGGGTGTGTGCATGTGCGGTGAGCACGTGTGTCGTGGATGCTTCCCAAGTGCTGCAGTCACAGGTGTACAACATCATACCTGTCTTCACAGATAGTTTCATTTGGATTCCTTATAAGCATATAAGGTCATTAAAATTAAGAAAAGATAAGATTAGGGATTTTTTAAAATTGCATTTTGGGCTACTGACTAGTAATAATTATATTGTTAAACTGGGTATGGACTTGCAGTTTGCTATTGTAAGGTAAAGTTAATACGTTTTTTTAAAGTTTTATTTTTCTTTTCAAATTCTTTCTGTGGTGTGTGTGTGAGAGAGAGGGGGCAGAGGAAAAGAGAGAGGAGGAAGAGGGAGAGAGAGAGAGAGAGAGAGACAGAGTACTTTTGAATATGGTCGTGTCCTTGTGAGGTTCTGCAGAGGTCAGAAAAGGGGATTGAATATTCTGGAAGCTACAGATAAAGGCAGCTGTAAGCTGTCCTTCTGATATGGGCCAAGAACAAACCTCAGGTTGTCTGTAAGAGCAGTGCGTGCTCCTAACCACTGAGACATATCTATCTAGCCCCATTATGACAAATACTTAATTTTCTAGTTGTTATTTTTATTTTATTTTGCTGCTAAAGAGATAACCCAGGGTCTCATACATTTTAAGCAAGTCATGGAGTCATACTCCTAACCTAGGTAAATATCTTTACTTTTTTTTTTCTCCATGGAGGGAGAATTATTCAGGCTTATTGATAAAAATTATTGCTCTAATTCTGCTTTGGTTTATTTTATATATTTAAACGCTATAGTTTCTTAAAATTTAATGAATATATTTAGAAATATATCTCTATTACTAAATCAAACTAGAATGATACTGCATTCTTTAGGGTTTTAAAAGATTTTTTTTTCTTTTGCATATGCTCAGTCATTCACTAGGGTTTGTTGATTTATTTTCTTTTAAAAATTTTATTGCTATTTTTAACTGTGCATATTCAAATGTGCATGTGTGTGTGTCTGTGTGTGTAGAGTGTTGGTATGTGCATGTGATCCTTTCCCAGTCTGTAGGCTGTCATTTTTTTCTGACAACAGTGTCCTTTGCTTTACAGAAGCTTTTCAGTGTCATGAGGTCCCATTTATTGATTGGTTGTTGATCTCAGAGCCTGTGCTGTTGGTGTTCTGTTCAGGAAGTTGTCTCCTATGCCAATGAGTTCAAGGCTCTTCCCCAGTTTTTCTTCTAACAGGTTTAGTGTGTCTGGTTTTATGTTGAGATCTTTGATCCGCTTGGATTTTAGTTTTGTGCAGAGTGATAACTATAGATCTATTTGAATTTTCTGCATGTAAACATCCAGTTAGACCAGCACCACAAGATGTTGTCTTTTTTCCATTGAATGGTGTTGGCTCCTTTGTCAAAAATCAAGTATCTTCAGGTGTGTGGGTTAATTTCTAGGTCTTCTATTCGAGTCCATTGATCCACCATTCTGTTTCTATGCCAGTACCATGCAGTTTTTATTACTATTGCTCTGTAGTACAGCTTAAGATCAGCGATGAAAATACCTCCAGATGATCTGTTGTTATACAGGATTAGTTTAGCAATTCTGGATTTTGTTTTTCCATATGAAATTGAGAATTGTTCTTTCAAGTTCTGTAAAGAATTGTGTTAGTATTTTGATGGGAATTGCATTGAAACTGTAGATTGCTTTTGGCAGGATGACCATTTTTTCACTAAGTTAATCCTACTGATCCATGAGCATGAGAGATCTTTCCATCTTCTGGTATCTTCTTCAATTTCTTTCTTCAGAGACTTGAAATCTTTTTTCAAGGTCTTTCACTTGCTTGGTTAGAGTCATACCAAGGTACTTTATGTCATTAGTGGCTATTGTGAAGGGTGTAGTTTCCCTATATTCTTTCTCAGCCCTTTTGTCTTTGGTATACAGGAGGGTTTCTGATATTTTTGAGTTAATTTTGTATCCAGCCACTTTGCTGAAGGTTTTTGGGTTATATATCTATTTAAATTTTATTTCATGGACACAAAAATAAACAGCACAAACACACACACACATACATGGTAAAGGAACTTATATATCATGAATTTAATTTGTCAGTGTATAAATTGCCTTTGAGACACTAAAGTACACATAACTCCAGAATTCCCTGTTCCTTTCATTCTCTCATAAATTTTAAAAAGAAAACCCTCAAAATGTTTTCTTATTCTTTAAAATATGATGCTAGGAAGAAGTAAAACAAGTTTTCTCACACCAGCTCCAATAACTACTTCAATGCTGCTGAGCGCAGGCCACCATTGACTGTCCAGAATCATTCATTCTTGTAGCTGTGACCACAGTTTCTAGATAAACACCATCTTCTTTGACAGGAGACTGGTCAATGCTAGAGTCAGTCTGCTTAGATGATTTAGGTCAACAGTTCTCACTCATGACTGAGATTTTTTAAATTAAGTTTTTTTTTTATTAATTACAGTTTATTCACTTTGTACCCCAGCTGTGGCCCCCTCCTTTGTCCCCTCCCAAACCCACCCCTGTTTAATCTCCTCCCATGTCCCTCCCCAAGTCCACTGATAGGGGAGATCCTCTTCCCCTTCCCTCTGAACCTAGCCTACAGGTCTCATCAGGTTGGCTGTAATGTCTTCCTCTGTGGGCTGGTAAGGCTGCTCGCCCATCAGGGGGAGGTAAGATTTTAAACCATGCTTCATTCAGATCCTACAACCACACCTAGCTTTTTCACATGAGTTCTAGGTATCTAACTCACATTGTCAGGGTTACCTATCTTGCTGGCTCCTAAGGAGTCTTTGTCTGAAGCAGCTAGGATGGACATAATTTTAATTTTTATGTCATATGTTCGTAATTCCCTGGACAGATGAAAATGAACCAGCCACACATATAAAAACAAATACATACAAATCATAATTACAAAGGAAAATAACTTAAATTTTTAAAAATTTACTTTACATTCTTGGTGGCCCCATCTCTCCTCTCCTGCTAGTTTTACCCTCCCTTTTTCACCCTCACCCCTCCCTTATTCCTCAAAAAAGGGGGACCCCCTTCCCATCCACCCCATCTCATCAAGGTTGATTAGTACTGAGGTTGTCTTCATCCTCTGTGGCCTATCAAGGCAGTCCAGACAGGGAAAACGTGATCAAAAAGCAGGCAAGTGAGTCCATGTCCCATGCATTCCCCGCTTCCCCTACTAGAGGACCCACATGAGGTCTAAGCTGCCCATCTGCTACATCTTTGTAAGGGACCTAGGTCGAGTTCATGTGAAGTCCTTGGTTGGTACTTCCATCTCAGCAAGGCCCTCTGGGCTCTGGTTTGTTGGCTCTATTGGTCTTCTTGTGGAGCTCCTGTCACCTCCAGGTTTTAGGAAAATAACTCTTTGTCTATGAAATTGAGTTGTTCCTGGCTCTGCTTCTAAAAGCAAAAGTCTGTATTTTTTAGAATAAGTCACATATTTATGCCTAAAGCATGAACATCCCACTACCCTTTAAAATACTTATTTAAAGCTTAACTGAGTTTTGTTTTGGGATCTAAAATTTGCCTCTCAATCACGGTTTCTCCATTATTCTACTAGGAGAATTCAAGATTAAAATAATCTGTAATCTGCTTTCAGAAATATTCATTCTGACCCGACCCCCAGGGACCAGAGTGGACTTTAAGAACAGAGCTAGGCATTCGTTTTGTTTTGATGACGGTGTCCTTTGCTTTACAGAAGATTTTCATTTTCATGAGGTCCCATTTATTTATTGTTGCTCTTAGAGCCTGTGCTGTTGGTGTTCTGTTCTGGAAGTTGTCTCCTGTACCAATGAGTTGTAGGGCCTTCCTCACTTTTTCTTCTAACCGATTTAATGTGTCTGGTTTTATGTTGAAGTCTTTGATCCACTTGGATGATAAGTATGGATCTATTTGCATTTTTCTACATGTAGACATCTACACCGTCATCAAAACAAAACGAATGCCTACAGATTGAGAAAGAATCTTCACCAATCCTCTATCTGACAGAGGGCTAATATCCAGTATATATAAAGAACTAAAGAAGTTGAAAAGTAACAAATCAAGTAATCCAATTAAAAAATGAGGAACAGAGCTAAACAGAGAATTTTCTGTAGAGGAATTTTGAATGGCAGAGAAACACTTAAACGATGTTCAACATCCTTAGCCATCAGGAAAATGCAAATCAAACGACCCTGAGATTTCACCTTACACCCATCAGAATGGTCAAGATCAAAAACTCAAGTGATAACACATGCTGGAGAGGTTGTAAAGAAAGGGGAACCCTCCTCCACTGCTGGTGGGAATGTAAACTTGTACAACCACTCTGGAAAGCAATCTGGCACTTTCTCAGACAACTAGGAATAACGCTTCCTCAAGATCCAGCTTTCCCACTCCTAGGCATATATCCAAAAGAGGCTCAAGTACACAATAAGGACATTTGCTCAACCATGTTTGTAGCAGCTTTATTTGTAATAGCCAGAAGCTGGAAACAACCCAGATGCCCCTCAACTGAGGAACGGATATAGAATTGTGGTACATCTACACAATGGAATATTACTCAGCAATGAAAAACAAGGAAATCATGAAAATTGCAGGTAAATGGTGGGATCTGGAAAAGATTATCCTGAGTGAGCTATCCCAGATGCAGAAAGACACGGTATATACTCACTCATATAGACATGAAATATAGGATAAACCTACTAAAATCTGTACATCTAAAGAAACTAATCAAGAGGGAGGACTCTGGCTAAAATGCTCAATCCCCATCCTGCAAGACAAAGAGGATGGCCATCACAAGAAGA
The DNA here is from genome assembly GCF_907164565.1 of Psammomys obesus. Classification (NCBI taxonomy): domain Eukaryota; kingdom Metazoa; phylum Chordata; class Mammalia; order Rodentia; family Muridae; genus Psammomys; species Psammomys obesus. The sequence continues at coordinate 13,450,781 of NW_026596095.1, read as the reverse complement.
AAACAGGAAACAAGCTAGGAGCCTCCCACAGAGGCCCTTTAAAAGTCTCTGCCCTGCAGACTATCAAAGCAGATGCTGAGACTTATAGCCAAACTTTGGGCAGAGTGCAGGGAATCTTATGAAAGAAGTGGGAAATAATAGTAAGATCTGGAGAGGACAGGAGGTCCACAAGGAGAGCAACAGAACCAAAATATATGAGCACAGGGGTCTTTCCTGAGACTCATACTCCAACCAAGTACCATGCATGGAGATAACCTAGAACCCCTGCACTGATGTAGCCCATGGCACTTCAGTGTCCAAGTAAGTTCCATAGTAATGGGAACAGGGGCTGCTTCTGACATGAACTGATTGGCTTGCTCTTTGATCACCTCCCCCTGAAGGGGGGAGGGCAGCCTTACCAGGCCACAGAAGAAGACAATGCAGCCACTCCTGATGAGACCTAACAGACTAGGATCAGAAGGAAGAAAAAGAAACCCTCCCCTACCAGTGGACTTGGGGAGGGGCATGTGTTGAGAAGGGGAAGGACGGGAGGGGTTGGGAGTGGAGGAGGGAGGGAACTAGAGGGAGGATACAAAGCAAATAAAGTGTAATTAAAAATAAAATGAAAATTAAAAAAATAATCTACTGGAGTACAAAAAAAAGAAGAAGAAGAACAGAGCTAGGAATAGATTTATTCATTTCAGACCCTCATTCTCTCAAACCTCTACATTTCATTTTTGGAAAGCAATGACACTCACAGAAATACAAATACTAATGAAATATAAGTTCTCAGAATCTGCAGCTATTGGAAAAAATAAATATTTTTCAAAGATCTCTTTATTATTTTAACTTCCCTCAGCTTTTCAAGAATTATGCAAGGAGTTTCAGTCCTCCACCTGTGATATATTTCTAATGTTCATAAAGTTAATTAAAATAATATGGTTTGTTGATGGGATTTAAATATCTGAATAAAATAAAACGTTACAAATAGATATAAAGCGCTCAGTAACTTTTCAGTGTATCTCTCCTGTTCATGTTGAGATTTTCCTGAGTTTTTACTATGAGTAGATTAAAAATGTTTGTGCTGCAGTCCATTAGTGATGATTTCTGAGTAACACTTACCTCAGGATTCTCCATAGCTAATTGGTCAAAGATGCCATGGGTGAGAACAGGAGCTATGTGGTATGTTAGGATTCCTATGTTCGGATGTCTTTCCTATATTTTAAGATTTCATTATTGCAATAGTCACAGAAATGGAGAAACTGTGATCGTAAGAATTCGTCACTTAAACTGGACCTAGATCATGCAGAAGTAAAATGTTGTGTTTGGTGTTCATTTGAATTTTCTGTTGAGCGAGAAGGGTGATCTCCCCAGCATAGTTTCTTACATAAATTATGTAGCTGTTAATGTTAATATCAATGCTGTTAAATGAAGTCCAACTTTATAACAAAGTAAGGGTATCACTTCAGCAAGTACATCATCATTTTAAAATGTGATTTATAACTGAATTTCTGCTTTTAAAGTATGCTCAACTCAGGGAGACACCGCCAACATGAACATAATAATGATCGAATCTTGGACATGTCATACATAGATTATTAAGGTCTCAATCAAAAAATTAAAAAAAAAAATAGGAGGACAAGATGGCAGCACCAGGAGAACAATGTGTCTGAGGAGCAGGACAACATTTTCCGTACAGTGACCAAGAGACTGAACTCTGGGCCCTAAAACAACAGCGATCATGTTTCCCAGGTGAGAGGAAACCCCTACGGTGTGGGAATCAATCGGGTCCACTCTCAGGTCACCCAGCCAGAACCTGGAAGAGATCCCGGGACCCGCAGGCACTAGGTCGCCAGACTAGAGCCACACGCCTGTGTGTCCCGATCACCTTCCCAGGCTGAACAGTGGGCACAAAAACACCAGAGACTGGGAGTCCCAGTCTCGAGAAAACACCACAGGGAAGGAAGGAAACGGTACTGACTTGGGTCACCCAGGCTTTCCCTGGAAAAAGGTCTTGCAGACTGGTGGATATGAGCCACCGTCACTGATCTGGGCACAGGTGTGGGCACAGACAGTTGCTGCATGCCCAGCTCTCTGGCACAGACAGAGCTGTGCACCCCAGGCAACAGAGACTGCGATTCCCTGTCGGGAGAAAACCCCACAGGGAAGGAAGAAAACAGTACTGACTTGGGTTACCCAGTGTTTTCCTGGAAAAAGTCTTGCAGACCCGCAGGTACAAGCTGCCATCATTGAACTGGGCTCCAGCCTCAAGCACAGACAGTTGCTGCGCGCCCAGCTCTCCAGACAGAGCTGTGCACCCCATCCTCACAGGGAACGAAGCAAAGGGGACTGACTTAGGCCACCCAGTATATCCCCGGAAAAGGCCCCTCAGACCTGCCCAAGCCAGAGATCTGCTGTGCACCAGATAGCCTGCTGTTACCAGGAGAGCAGTATCAACCCGCCACAGATTACCACTTGGGTACTGGGGCCCAATCTCAGACCTACAAAAGCCCGGGATCCCTGAGATCAACCCCCAGATACTTCTTCAAGGGGCAACCAGTTATCCCTAATAAAACTGACCAAACCACAGGACACACAGGTTACAGCAGCAGATCATTAAATTTACAGCAAGAAACCAGAAGTAGGGCAGCTGTCTTCAGGACTGCTCCAGGTGAGAGGAGAGCCCTCTCTACTAACAAGGACCACAGTTACCACCCAGGTCTCTATGCCTGAGGAGAGCTATAGAGGTGAGCTCTATGCCTGAGGTGAGCTTCCTGCCAAGGGGATTCTTTCCACCACAGGATTCCAGGAACCACCAGAAACTAACACCCAACAACTAAGATAGCCCAATGGGTAGAGGCCAGCATAAAAGCTCAAACAACAAAAGACAGAGCAATAGGGCATCTCTAGAACCCAGTGATCCAGGGGCAAGTAGCCCTGGACACCCAGCAAAATTGAAAATCAAGAAGATAACCTAAAATCTATACTCATGAACAGGATAACAGAGCAAACAAATAAAATGTGTAAAGACCTAGAGGAAGATAAACTCAAACAGATTATGGCCATCTGTAAAGAAATAGAGGAAGTTGCAGCCAAACGCTTTGTGGCCTTTAGAAAGGAAATGCTTAAATCAATGAAATAAAAGAAACAGAAGACTGTTCAAACAAACAGCTGAAGGAATTGATGGAAACACAGGAAATCAGTCAGACAGATGAAGGAAATCAACAAAACGGCTCAAGATCTGAAGATAGAATTGGAAAAATTAAAGAAAACACAAATGGAGGAAATTGTGGAGAGAAAGAACTTAGGGAAGAAAACAGGAACTACAGAGGTTAGCATAACCAATAGATTATAAGAGATGGAAGAAAGAATCTCAGGTGTGGAAGATACAATGGAAGAAATTGATGTATCTGTCAAAGAAAATGTTAAATATAAAAAATTCCTGACACAGACCATCCAAGAAATTCAAGACAACATAAAAAGACAAAAACCTAAGAATATTAGGAATAGAGGCAAAAGAAGATTTCCTGCTCCAAAGCCCAGAAAATATTTTCAACAAAATCATTGAAGAAAATTTCCCCAACTTAAAGGAGAGGCCAATAAGAATAAAAGAGGCCTACAGAACACCCAATACAAAGATAAAATACTAAAAGCTGCAAGGGAAAAAGGCCAAGTAACATATAATGGCAAACCCATTAGAATCACACCTGACTTTTCATCAGAGACTATGAAAGCCAGACGGGCCTGGACGGATATCATGCAGACCCTAAGAGAACACGGATGTCAGCCCAGGCTACTATATACCAAAACTCTCAGTCCTGATAGATGGAGAAAACAGGATATTCAATGACAAAAGCAAATTTCAACAATACCTACACACAAATCCCGCATTATAGAAGACACTAGAAGGGAAAATACAACCCAAGAAAACTAGCTACTTTCAAGAAAACACAGGAAATAATTAACCTCACTACAGTAAAACAAAAAGCAACCAAACACACAACCTTATGACATCAAAATCAAAGGATCTAACAGCCACTGGTCATTAATCTCTCTCAACATCAAAGGACTCAATTCTCCAATAAAAAGACACAGACTAACAGAATGGATGCATAAGCAAAACCCAGCAATCTGTTGCATACAAGAAACACACCTAAGTAACAAAGAGAGACATCACCTGAGGGTAAAGGGTTGGAAGACGGCTTTCCAAGCAAATGGACCCAAGAAGCAAGCAGGAGTAGCCATTCTAATATCTGATAAAATAAACTTTCAACTAAAATTAATAAAAAGAGATGGGGAAGGGCGCTTCATACTCATTAAGGAAAAATTCCACCAGGAAGACATCACAATCCTGAACATCTATGCCCCAAACACAAGGGCACCCATATTTGTAAAAGAAACATTGATAAAGCTTAAACCACACATAGATCCCCACACATTAATAGTGGGAGACTTCAACACCCCACTCTCAACAAAGGACAGGTCAACAAAACAGAAATTAAACAAAGAAACAATGTCTCTAACAGAGGTCATGAATCAAATGGACTTAACAGACATTTACAGAACCTTACAGCCAAACACAAAAGCATTTACCTTCTTCTCAGCACCTCATGGAACCTTCTCCAAAATAGACCATATAGTTGGTCACAAAGCAAGCATCAACAGATACAAGAAGATTGAAATAATCCCTTCTATCCTGTCTGATCACCATGGAATAAAGCTGGACCTCAACAACAACAGAAATAGCAAAAAGCCTACAGACACATGGAAACTGATCAACTTGCTACTCAATGACAGCTGGGTCAGGGAAGAAATAAAGAACAAAATTAAAGTCTTCTTAGAACACAATGAAAATGAAGACACAACATACCCAAACTTGTGGGACACAATGAAGGCAGTGCTTAGAGGAAAGTTCATAGCCCTAAGTGCCTTCAAGAAGAAATTCGAGACAGCTCTTTCAAACAACTTAATGGCTCACTTAAAAACCCTAGAAAAAGAAGAAGCAGACACACCAAAAAGGAGTAGAAGGCTGGAAATAATCAAATTCAGAGCTGAAATCAATCAATTAGAAACAAATAAAACTATTCAAAGAATCAATGAAACCAAGAGCTGTTTTTTTTGAGAAAATCAACAAGATCGACAAACCCTTAGCCAAGCTAACTAAAAGACAGAGAGACACCATCCAAATCAACAAAATCAGAAATGAAAAGGGGGACATAACTACAGACACTGAGGAAATCCAAACAATCATTAGGACATACTTCAAAAGTCTATATGCCACAAAATTTGAAAATCTAAATGAAATGGACAATTTTCTTGATCAATTTGAGTTACCAAAGCTGAATCAGGACCAGGTAAATCAATTAAATAGTCCTATATCCTCCAAGGAAATAGAAGTGGTCATTGAAAGTCTCCCATCCAAAAAAAAGCCCAGGAACAGATGGTTTCAGCACAGAATTCTACCAGACCTTCCAAGAAGAGCTAACTCCAATTCTCTTCAAAGTATTCCACAAAACAGAAACTGAAGGAACATTACCAAACTCATTCTATGAATCCACAGTCACCTTGGTACCTAAACCTCACAGAGATACAACAAAGAAAGAGAATTTCAGGCCAATCTCCCTTATGAACATTGATGCAAAAATACTTAACAAAATACTTGCAAACCGAATCCAAGAACACATCAAAGATATCATCCACTATGACCAAGTAGGCTTCATCCCAGGTATGCAGGGGTGGTTCAATATACGGAAATCCATCAATGTGATCCACCATATTAACAAACTGAAAGAAAACAACCACATGATAATCTCCCTAGATGCTGAAAAAGCATTTGACAAAATCCAACATCCATTCATGTTTAAAGTCTTGGAGAGATCAGGGATACAAGGCACATATCTAAACATAGTAAAGCCAATATACAGCAGGCCTATAGCCAACATCAAACTCAATGGAGAGAAACTTAAAGCAATCCCACTGAAATCAGGGTCAAGACAAGGCTACCCACTCTCTCCATATCTCTTCAACATAGTTCTGGAAGTCCTTGCTAGAGCAATAAAACAGTTGAAGGAGATCAAGGGGATACAGATTGGAAAGGAAGAAGTCAAATTATCACTCTTTGCAGATGATATGATAGTATACGTGAGTGACCACAAAAACTCTACCAGGGAACTCCTACAGCTGATAAACACCTTCAGCAAAGTGGCTGGAAACAAAATTAAATAAAAAAAAAAAATCAGTAGCACTCCTGTATACAAAAGACAAAAGGGCTGAGAAAGAAATTAGGGAAACAACACCCTTCACAATAGCCACAAATGACATGAAGTACCTTGGTGTAACACTAAAAAAGCAAGTCAAAGACTTGTATGAAAAAATTTCAAGTCTCTGAAGAAAGAATTAGAAGAAGATGTGAGAAGATGGAAAGATCTCCCATGTTCATGGCTTGGCAGGATTAACATAGTAAAAATGGCCAAAGTGCAAAAAGTGTATTTAATAAAAGTAAGTAAGTAAGTAAGTAAATAAATAAATAAATAAATAGATAGATAAATAAATAAATAAATATGCAATTTAATAGCTGCTAGTTCTGGATGTTCTTAAGGAATGTATTCAATTCTTACTTATTAGGTATCAAATAAAAAATGTTTACATGCCTTAATTTTACTATTATGTTGGAGTCTCCTAAAGTCTGAGGTCTATGCTGAAAAATAGTTTATTATCATATGTTTACTATTGCTTTAGGAAGGCAGTTTGTAGCATCTTTCTGCTGACATCACCTTTAATGAGAAGAGATAACAACAAAATGTTTGTGCCCAGGTGTTTTGGTGATATGAACTACCTAATAACCGGTACTTGGGGAAGTATCGTATGCCTGCACCTAAACCTGAATGATGAGCAGTGTCACTGGCATTCTCTATGGTTATCCAGGCAGCTGGACTCCTTCAAGCAGCTGTGTGACCAAGAAAACATGACATCTGTTTTCTAATATAGAAACATTGCAGAAATGCTGCTGAGCGCTATTATAAACTGGGTCAGCTCCTGATAACCTGGTCTCTGGAAAAAAAAATGAGTAATGCCGCAATTAATAAATAACCTGAAACAAAGTGGAATGAGCTTTTTTTTTTTCTTTTTCCCTAACGCATTTTTTTTTCCCCATAAAACTAAATGCAAAGCTTTGCAAAAAGAAACAAAAAACTATCATGGCACTATTATTAGCCTATGCACAGAAAAAAATAGAGTAATAAATAGTGTTGGGAAGGATAGGGAGGGACATGTTTATGGGGTGGCTTTTCTATTTTTTTTTTTTTTTTGAAAAATGCTGACTCCTTCAAATAGGTTATTGTGCCTAACCATTACAGAAAACCTTGTGAATTGATCTGTTTATCCCAATTTCATTGATGAAAAAAAGTGTATATACTTTTGGAGTGTGGGAGAAAATTTCAGTCCTGCCTGAAAATGAGCAAGAATATTTTGGAGCACAACTATGTCCTTTGGTTCTCCAACAGCCTTGGAAAGGAAAAGATGAAACACCGTGGGCAGAAAAGTCCAGTAGTGTCACAGATTTGGGCTGGACTGCCAGCATCTTCTGGAAAGCTTTATTAGGTTATCTCAGTTCTGCTGAAAAGCCAAGCTCTATCTTCTACAATAATTCACTGAATATGGAAGTTCAATAGAAATGGCAAGAGAGAGGCCCGGTGGAGGCTGAGGTGGTTCTCACTGGCAGAACTGAACCAGGATTTGGTCCTTCACTGATAGCAGGGTCTGGGATACACATCACAGCCTTCAGTTCAGAGTTTCAGGTAGGCAAGGGCTTCAAACAAAATTATCTAGCTTAACAAAAAGTAGTAGGAAATGATATTGATTTTATGTTAGAATTATTCTGGCAGAATGGCAGTTTACAAAGGAACAGGTGATCATACGCACAGAGTATAGAGTAATGAAGAGTGTGGGGAGGAAAGGTAAAAAATATACTGTTCATAGAGGATCTGTTTATTGTTTTGTATTCCTTAATATGTATTTGTTTTTTTAGTCTTTATTAGAATATCTAGCTCTTAATATACAAAATAAGAAAAACTGTTGACTGTTCAGCCACAAGGAAATTGTACAGCTTAAGACAGCATTGGTATGTGGGATTCTGAGAAAAATCTGAAAATCAAAGAAAAAGGACAGAGAAGTCACATTGCAAAGGGAATTCTAAAAGTATTTCACAGGGAAGAGAGGAGGTGCAAAGACTGAAATGAGTACCAGCACATGTTAGGCTTCAGTTGCAGATGAGTGTGAGACTAATTTGAAAAAAAAAAAAAAAAAAAAAAAAAAAAGGTCAATGTGAAAGAAATATTACATTTATTAGCTAAAACACATCCTACCACATCCTACAGCCATGGTTTTAAATGTGACTTTTCTCTGAATTAAATCAAATCCCCAAGCATTTTTTTTTTTTTGTCTGAAACAAGCACATGTTTGTTTTTCTGCCTGCTATTGATGGCCCTGAATAGGCATTGTGCATTCCAAGCTATTTTTAGGTAAGTTGGGTGACTGCTGGCTTTAAGTTTGCATCTGTTCCTATTTCTATGCCCTTTTGTTACTCTTATTTGTACTTATTTTAGATCTCTTTCACTCTGAAAGAAGAACGGCATGAAAATGAAAGCAAATGGCGAAGGTTGATAATATTATCTAAGGAAATATATTCTGCACAAAAACAAGTGACAGTTTGAAGGGACACTGAAAAACAGGATAAATGTCTCTTGCCTCTGCTTATTAACCACTGAGGAGCCAGCCCTGATGCCAGTAGATTCCCCAGAATAGCAACCTCTTCAGCACGTTGGCAAACCCTCAGTGAATACTAAGTAAATGCAAAGTTGAGGACAAAAGAATGCACTTTTAGTTACATAGATGTGGTGCTGTGGCTTTTCAAGCAATGATGCAAAATTGTTAGAATTAAAAGGAGATGTTTGGGCCATTGCCCAAACCATTCTCCATATGACTTTTTAGTTGAGAGATTATCTGTCACCTCCAATTCTTTCCAGGGACACTGTTGCATTGTTAGTAGCTATGTTCTCTGTTAAGCTGCTATTTTTTTGAGATATATGTGGTAACATAATTACAAAAAAAAAAAAAAATCACCAAAAAACCCCTATGCTTGGATCCCATGATAAAGTCTAGAATGGCTTAGAGACCATATTTTGAGAATCAATTTGAACAAAAACCTGTAGCTTTGTTAAAATGTCAGCAAACTGAAGAAAAATGGCCCGGAGAGGAGCAGGGTACTTCAGTTACAGGGAAAAAAGATTATATTTTTATAGTTTCTCTTGATCCTCATTGCAGTGTTTCTCTTGATCTTGGGTCTTAGAAAGCTTAATGTCTCAGAGACAAAGTCGCAAGAACACACAAGATAAGCAAAAGGCAGGAAAACATCCTGTGCTTCTGGGAAGAAACAATCACTTCAGGGAAAAGCAAAAATTGGTTGTCAAATTTCGGACTGGAAAGTAACGATTGATAAATCTGCTGCGGTTAGCAAGAGTATCCCATTTGAAACTGATGAAGGGAGGAGAGACAATAGGGGTGGTTTTCTTCAAAACAGTAGTCAGAAAAAGCGTCCTGCCGTGTGTATGTTGCCCTGTCATTCTTCCGCACAAATAGCCGTGGAGTGGGAGTGCGTGTTGAGCCTGCTCCTTGCCTGTGCTCTGCCGTTGACTAATGCCTTTGCCCAGTCAACAACTCTTTACGTGATGTTTTTTCGTGCGTCGGTGACTCTGTTCTGTGATGGGAATGTGTTTTGTCAGTGTTGCAAGGGTGTGGGGTCAGTCACTGTGCTGGTGGTGGGAGTGTGAGCGAAACAGTAGGAAGAAATTTTAACCTGTGGTATTACAGCTCTTTAGAAAGAGGCGCAAGTGCAAACATTCCTCAGCTTTCTGAGGATCACAGTTGTACTTGTTTTTTTTTTTCCCCCCTCAATATTTTGCCCTTTACTTCCTTATTTGGAGCAGACCATACCTTCTATGGTAGACCTTTTGCATTTGACTCTCAACTAAAACTCACCTGAGTGACTGGGATAATTCACTCAGTTCCTAGAACTCTGGTTTTCCACCCAGGGAAGGGAGGTGATGTCATAGCTCAGACAGTGGACTTGAGTGCTGGCTCAGACAATTCTTGAGCTTGTGGGTTTTTTTTTTTTTATTTGTTGGTTTGTTTGTTTTTGATGGGTTTGTTAGTTAATTACATTTTTCCCTTCAGTGCGATAACACTAATTATTGGACTTTGACTCTTTTTGGTTGGGTAACTAAAAGCCAGTTTTTAAGCTCCAAACTATCATTTTGTAAAATTGTTTTTGTACATCTTTCCTTTCCAGGGTGTCTGATATGAGTTCAAAAGTATGAACTTCACTAGTTCTTAAGTAGCATATGCATATTAATAAATTATGCTCCATCCTGGTTAGCTACCTATACATATTTGTATCGAATTACTGTTATTTTGAATCAAAGAGAAATGAAATACTTGAGGGTTCCATAGTAATAAAACAGAAGATTTTGTTATCAGTCAAAATGAGAGAAAATGAAGGGAAGATTGACTCAGAAAACATCAGACTTCAGCCTGAAATTATATGTGATCTTACCAAATTATATACAATGTTACTTTTATAGTTATTTTTTAAACTTGAAATGTAATGAATGATTTTGAAGTGTTGTTAGTTTCCTAAAAGTAGGAAATTAATGCAATATAAAATGAATCTGTATTATACAATTCTGTTTTCAATTTACTTTTCAATGGAAGCAATTACAAAATATGCTTGGTTTAATTTAACGACTTTCTCACATAGCTGTTATAACAGACAGTCATTACAGGACAGTGTTTTATCTGTCATTCATTGTCTTTGTTGTTTATATTATGTTATGTCATTCCACTCTGCTTGAATGCTGATGTGGAAGAGGGCATTTTCTCTCCCTGGTCAAGACATTACTTTTAAGGTATTTAGAAAACAGCTACTTAAAGCATAATTTCACATTTACCACTTTGTACATATACCAAAATAGATCTTGTTATATTTTTTGCATGTTATTTTTTAAAAATTAATCTATTAAAAATAATACATGACATCTATAAAAAATGGTACAGGTTGAGGGAGTAAGGAAAGTTTGGTAAATAAAATCTTTGGACCATTTTTAAATATTTTGGACATGTAACGTTATCCTGCTTTTCTATACTGCAGTTCATCTTCTTAATTAGCTCTATTAAGGACATTCAAAGCTGTAGAGGAATCTTAATCCAGCAAAGTAGCTACTCTGTCTAGAGTATAGCCACGCCGTTAGCATACACCTTTAATCCTTTTGGCTAGAATACAGGCTTGCCCTTAGTACATACCTTTAATCCAAAACAATGAAGGTCGAAATAGTTTGTAGAAGAAAGAACCCATGTTTGAAGTGATGTGTATTTGACGGTCAGACAAAGTGACCAATCAGAGAAATACTTGGCAGAGTGAGTCAGAAATAGGATATGCCCACTCTCAGGACAACAGACAAGAAAAGGAGGGAACACAAATGGGAGGATGAGCAGAGGGAGAGAGAAAGGAGACAGTTTTACTAGGAGAGTTTTACAGACACAGGTTGTAGAAAGAACAAGCTAGAATAACAGTGAAGACAGAATGAGCCATAGAATGAGCAGGAACCAGAAGATTAGAACAGATTGCTAGAGTTAGCATGAGGCCAAGCTGAATATTCACTCAGAAGCTGAGAGAAGCCATATTGAATCAGTGATCTAGGAGAGGAGTTTGAGCCAGAACAGCTGAGTTGAACCATCCAGCCAGAGTTCAGATCCAGCTAGAAAGGGTGAGCATATTCAGAGTAAGTCCCAGAGGCTGAGAACATTTAGGCCTAGATTAGATTGTACAGAAGCTAGAAGCTTCTAGGACTAAGCCTAGGTTAGCAGATAGAGGAAGTCAGTCTCCAAGTCAAGTAAGTCTCTAAGCATCTGGAAAATAAAAGATGCTTTAGCAAGAAACTCTGTGAAACATTTTCTTTAGTATTTAAATAATGCCATCTACAAATATTTTTAAAAAGTCTTCTGTAAAGTGTTCCAAAATAAAAATATCTCCAGGGAATTGTGTTTTTTGATGCAGAATGCTTATAGGTAGATTCAGAAATCACATCCTGGCCATGAAAAACATTGAATATAGGCTTTGAAAATGTCCCTGGATGCATATTAACTCAAGTGATGTCGGGCCAAACTTTTTTTTTTTTTTTTTCACCAGAAGTGAAACTCTTCAGAGCTCAACCCCCTACTGCCCATAAAATCTGGTTAGAGGATATGCTGCGGCAGGGTTCTGAAACTTGAGGACAGAGGTTTGGTGTCAGTGAAAGTGAAGACACTGACCACCTGCTGACTTTCAAGCTAGTGGCCCTAAATAGCTGGACCTATCTTCATTGTACAATCACAAGCCTGCTCCTCTGAGGATTTGGCTATTTATTTAAAGAAATCAGAACATGAGCACTACAGGAGCCGCATCATCACAAAGAACCCCAATAGTTTTCTCTCCTCTTTCCCCCTCCCACTAGGTCAATCATCGCAGCACCCCCCCAACCATAATTTTCACCACGAAGCACAACTCCATCAACTCAAGCAGCCTTTCCTGATAGGTACCCAACAGTTCCTGATACCATCTTCCCAAATACCAGCTTTTAAGTCTCTATTGATCAGACACAGCTTCTCCACTTTAAAATTCTTGTTGATTAGACACAGATTCCCCATTTTTACGTTTCTGTTGATCAGACACAGCTTTCTCAGAACAGTTATGCAAGCAGAATCCCAACGGCCACTGGCTTACTCAGTGTGACTGTAGCTGTTTCTCTGGTGACATGATTATGTGTCCCCAAATACCCGGGATTAATGGTCACATCTGGAGGATCGATAGGGATAGAGGGAGCAGAGGAGAGTTTTACTCCATGAAAGAGTTTTGGGAAAAACATAGAATCATCCACGGAGTTTTCAGCCTGCATGATCCCAGCCTTGCCTTTCACCAACAAAGTGACAACAAATGTTGCTATGAGTATAAACAGCATGGAGAGCTGTTTTAAAAACAGGGAGAGCTTGTAGCACACACAACCTAGGTAATAAGCAGAGAGGCCACCAAAATTCAGCACAGTTCACATGGAAAGGGGCTTTGCCACAGGAGAGTCCCATCCGTGAAGCATTCACAGGCCATTCTCTGCAGATGCTGCATGGCCGCTGACAAGGATAGATATGTAACTGAAACAAAAACAAAACGAAACAAAACAAAACAAAAACTTAGAATTTGTCTCAAATGGGTTAAACATCTTTGACATGCCACCTTGGGAGGTCAATTCAAAAATAAATTGATGCTTCCTAACAGATGCTTCAATGTTAAAGTCTTTCTGAATTCAGCAATCTGTAAGAACCATCCTAGATCAGAAGCATCATCCTTACACAATTACAAATGTATGTCCTTCTTCTCAGTTGTAACAATTTCTCCTCAGGTACCAGTCATAACCACTTTGGCTTCTGTTATAGAGACTTTGGATCATCCATTTCCATATCTGTATCTTTGAGGTCAATTGCCTTACTTGTGTGTCTATAGTCCTAGTCCCGACCACTTCTAGGGTACTTACAATTTTCTTATTATCCCTTATTATTTATTTATTACTTTATTATTACTGTATTATTTATTACCTTATTGTTATTCATTATGATTTTATTATTATCCATTTTTATTATTTAATATTCCTTATCATGGTCTTGACCAAATGCCTGACAAGAAATAACCTAAGTCAGTGAGGGGTATTTGGCTCACGGTTTGAGTGACAAAGTTCATCATGGCAGGGGAAGCATGGCAGCTGTAGCTTGAGGCAGCTGGTCACACATGTCAGCAGTCATGAAGCATGATGAATGTCATGGCTAAACTTTTTTTCCTTTTCGTTCAATTTTCTAGTCTGAATGGGCTTTTGCCACAAATAATTTATAAAATTCCTATTAGATATACCACAGGCTTATTTTATTGATGATTCTAGATTTTGTCAAGCTGACAATCAATACTAAAGCTGTTAGACCACTCTTAAGAAACATGTTCTGCCCTTTGGGCAGACTTCAGGGAGTCTTATAGACAAAGGGGGAGATAGAAAGACCCAGAGGGAATAGGAGCTCCACAAGGAGACCCACAAAGCCAAAAAATATCTGGGCCCAGGGCAGAGCTGCAAAGACTGATGAATCAACCAAGGGCCATGCATTGGAGGGGACTTAGACCCCTGCTCAGATGTAGCCCAAAGGCAGCTCAGTCTCCATGGGGGAGCCATAGTAAGGGAAGCAGGGGCTGTCTCTGACATGAACTCGGTTTTCTGTTCCTTGATCACTTCCCCCTGGCAGGGTAGCCTTACCAGGCCACAGAGGAAGAGGATCCAGACAGTCCTGAGGAGACCTGATAGGCTAGGATCAGACAGTAGGGGAGGAGGATTTCTCCTATCAGTGGTCTAGGGAAAAGGAATAGGAGGGGGAGAAAAAGAGGGAGGGTGGAGCCTGGACAATATGAGGGAGTGGGCTACAACCTGGATACAAAGTGAATAAACTGTAAAAAGGAAAGAGAGAGAGAGAGAGAGAAAGAAAGAGAAAGAAATGAAACATGTTCACTGATGCTGAATTGGAGGGAGCTCCAGAGAAAGTTCCTCCCCTTCAGAGTGCACAGCAGTGGATCCTAGTTCAGAAATTCAAATGTAAATTATGTCAGAAAGACTAAAATACTTGGAGGAGTTTGGAGAATGTAAATATTTAGAATATTACATACGAAACAAAACTAGAAAAATTAACTGTATTTTTAGGGTCATTTTTTCAAATTTCAGTAATACTGAATTTTAAAGTTTAGTGTTTAAATCACAGTTTATTTTTTAAATTATATTTATTTGTTTTTGTTTTTGTTTTATCATGAACTCCAAACAGGGAACACAATGTCATCACTAATTTACCAAAGTCATGTTTGTTTGTTTGTTGTTGTTTTGAGTCATGGACTGAAAACTTTTCTGTAAATTTTTACAAGCATATAATACAGCTACAGGGATTGGAGCATTTAAAATGACATGTTTGGCTTATGAATATTTGTCAATATATAATAAACTTTCATGCTTTAGCACTTTTCATCCAGAGACCTGAAGTTTTAGTCATCTTAGTATATTCCTTTAGCGTACACACCTGGAACTCAGTAAACATAAGCGCATTTTAATCTCCTTGGATGTTTCATTCCTCCCATGCCTCAGAGAATCGTTAAAAACATAATGGCATCCCTGAGTGGCTAAGCAGCAGGGAGACAAGGGAGCTGGTAAAAACTGCAGTATGTTTGTATTGTCTAGTCTTATTATAAGTTTATCAATTAAGATGTGCTTACTGTTGTTTGCTTATGTGGATCAATTGTGAAATAAACTTTTTTTCAAAGTGTCCTCAGCTTGGGAAATGGCCACACTCAGTGCATTCATGTTGGACACTGAAGCAGACATTGTTCCAAACACTGTTTGGATATTATGCTCACAGCCTTTGATGTCACTTCAAGGAAACTTACCTGTTGGTAAAGAAAACTTTAAAAACTGATTTGTTTCCAATAACCAGCAATGTTAGATAAACATGAAGACTTTCCTTGAGGGTTCACATTTCTGCAACTCTGTTTAATTATGTCTCCGATTAGTTAAGCCTCATTTCTGAGGTTGCCTAATGTACACTTGATTAACATAGGTTGATAGAGAAAAAAATTACAGCTGACTGGGAAGAATGAACCACGAGGTTTTTTTTTTTTTTTTACACATGAAAATTGCATTCTGCAAAAGCAAGGCAAAGGGTAAAGTTTCCACGTTAAAAATCAGTATCATTTAAAAACACAAACCAATACAATATTGCCTTTTCTGGACTTGACTTGTGAAATTTTGCTTTATGGTTACATGACTAAATAAAAATGATATCTAATTAGGTTAAGGTTGTTTAAATATTAACTGTTGTAGCTTCAAAAGCTCTTTGATATGCAGCTTTGAATCAAATTTTGTTAAATCATGCGCTTAGCTACTAGCATATTTGTCTATGATGGACTCAAGAATGCTGACAGAGGGGCTGAGAACAATTTATAGGGAGTTAAAATCCTTTTAAGAATGCTGAAATATTTTAAAGTTTCTGTAAGTTCAAACCCAGTGTCTCTATAACTCATTTGGAAAAAAAAGGGATTAAAAAAATTTAACTCATTACTGCTTTATTAGATCACAGAAATGTTTGAGACCTAAAATAATATTTATAGATGATCAAATTCACCTTAATGCTATATGTGAAGACAGGTTAGTTCCAGTTGAATAGAAACCCAGCAGAACTTAAAAATAAACACTATACTAAATTGAATATTCACTGTATATTTTCATCTACTTCTGATATCTCAAATTATGGCTACCTTCTCTTTCTTACTGTCTAAGTTAAATATTTTCTTCTTTTCCCATAGAAATATGTATATAGTTTTAAGATAATCTTAGTATTAAGCCTACAGAAAAACTATAATTTATGAATATCTATTATTCCTTATATATTGTATTGGTTGTTAAGATGTTTTAAAAGAATGAATGAGATTGGTGTATGCAAATTTGTAGCTGAAGAATTAAAAGTTTGAAGAGTAGGCAGTTGATTTCTGCTTTGCAAGGGTCTGATATGCAATGAATATTTCAATTAATGTGGGAGATATCTTAGAATATTAGGTTTCACATGACATACCTAAATTAATTACCAGATAACAACTGGATGAATATTTCAAGCCACTCTATGACCAGATTAGCCTAATAAAACATATCCATTTCTTTGATTTGGGCTCAAGTTAAAGATTAAAAAAAAAAAATCTAGGGAACCCACATGGTGACTGAGCATGGTCTACATCTGAGCAGGGGTTTTAGGTTCTCTCCATGCATGATCCTTGCATAGGGTATCAGTCTCTGCAGGGCCCCCAGGGCCCAGTTTTAATGGCTCTGTTGGTCTCTTTGTGGAGCTTCTGTCTCCTCCAAGTCTTTCTATCTCCCTCTTCTTCCATAAAATTCCATGCATTCAGCCTAAAGTTTGGCTATGAGTCTCAGCCTCTGCTTCAATACCTTTATCAACAGATTCTTTCAGAGGCCCTCTGTGGTAGGCTTCTGTCCCCTTCCCTGTCTTTTCTTGCTTCCAATGTCTATTGCGGTTGTCCTTCTGAATGAGGATTGGGGGAGCAGAGGTTGTCTCTGGCATGAACTCAGTGGCTGGCTCTCTGATCACCTCCTCCTGGTGCAGCCTTGCCAGGCCACAAAGGAAGACAATGCAACCAGTCCTTATGAGACTTGATAGGCTAGGGTCAGATAGAAGGAGGAGGAGCTCCCCTGATAGAGGAGGAGCTCCCCTATCAGTGGACTATGGGAGGGGCATAGGGGGAGAAGAGGGAGGGAGTGTGGGACTGGGAGGAGATGAGAAAGGGGGCTATAGCCTGGATACAAAGTGAATAAATTGTAATGAATAATAATAATTAATAAAAAGAGAAAAATAAAAATAATAATTAATAAAAAACATCTAAGTATATTTGCAATACTTTTATATATATTGTTTGGCTGAACATTTATTCTTAGAGATATATTTTAAGAGCAGATAAATTAATTATATTTTACTCACTTTAATACTGGAGACAGCAAAATAGATTTTCCTTATAAATTATTATTATGTTATTGCAATGATCATGAAACCATTACTGTTGAGTAATAAGGACCATATACCTGGGCACTTAGTTATCTCATTACTCAAAGTCATGGTTAAATAGTACTTTAACACATTTCCTAATACATAGAAATCATTTCATTCATTCATTCAGTGTTTGATTACGTGAATGGCAGGGTATCTTAGTTTCTTTTCCCATTGTTGTGACAAAAAATACCAGGAGGAAGGAAAATGAAGCAAGAGTTTTTTAATTCACAGTTCAAGGATACATTTCATGCAGGTGGAAGCATTAATGACCCCAGGACCTTAATGCAGTCACATTGTGTTTAAAATCAGTGAAAGGGCCCTGGGCTCTCCCTTTCTGCTTTTACAGAGTTCAGAATTCTGCCCAGAGAATGGCAACACTCATTACGGGTAGGTTTTCCCACATCTACTCCTGCAATCAAGATAACTTTATATATACACAGCCATCCTCGAAACCCATCTCCTAGATGATTTAAATGATTTTAAATTGACCATCAGCACTAACCATTGCACCTCCACATCTTGTCAAACACATCCGTTTCATGCCATGATCTTCTGTCCCTTGTCCCCATTGGTGCTGATTATATTATTAGTGCAAAATGCATTCTGACCAAATTTAAAGGTCCTTACAGTCTTTTTTAACAATTCTAACAACTTCAGAACAACAAAGCCTCTTAAGTGTGAGCTCCTAGAAAATTAAAACAACACAAAACAAACAAACAAAATAACACATAAATAATACCAATGCAAACCCCAAATACAGCAAGGCAAACACAAAGCCCTATGTTCCACCTGGGTTTTAGAAGTGTAGTCGACCAAGCACCAAAACCTTTTGTAGATTCCCCCCCCCCCCCCCCCTCACCTTGGCTGCCCTGAGAACATAGGAATTCTCGCCTAGCCTGGCTCTATCCCATGCCTGTTGTCCTTCTAGACACACACATGATAATTCTGGTACCTCTAAAATGCTGTCACCTTCACTGTAACCTAGTGCTCCCCCTTTACAGTTTTAGCCAACAACCTTTTAGGATAGCCTCACCAGAACTTTGACACTTGCACACATTTCTTGGCCTGTGTTGAAACTGTGGAACAAAACCTTTAATTCTGCACAACCTATTCCTGTAAAACCATTGCCACATGGTGATGATGCCAGCCTTCCTGACAGTTTTAGGATTTGTCTGTTCCTCTCGGACCACAACTGTTCTATGTTCTAAAATACGGAAAGACATTTTCTCACCATAGCTACTTTCGTGAAGGAACAAGGAACCCCTTCCTCTTAGCTTTCTTCCTTTAAACAAATTTGGATCGTCACATGATGGAATGTCTGGTGGGCGGAGTTTCTCTCAGGGCATCTCTCCTAGGTTTTTCTTCCATCAAATCAAAGCTATTTTCTCAGCAGCAACCTGAGTACTCTCCTATCTTAGTCACACAATTAGTACAACATCTTTAAATTCAGCTTTGATTAGGCTCTTGGGAAACAGACAGAATAAAACCAGATTGTTGACCAAGACAGCACAGAAATAAGTTTCTGGGACACAGAAATAAGTTTCAGCCTCACTTCTTGGTTCCACTTTCTATCCTACTATCCTAGTTTTGTTTGTTTGTTTGTTTGTTTGTTTTTTCCCCTGCAGTTGCTGTGACAAAGTACCCTGCCAGATGTAACTTAAAGAAGAAGGTGTTTACTTTGGCTCATCATTCAAGGGTATTATCTGTCATCAGAGGGAAATCATGGCAGAAGGAGCTTGAAGCAACTAGCCTTGTTTTATCCATGATCAGGTCAATAGAGAGATGAATGCATACTTTTGATCAGGATCCCATTTAGGGAATGGCACCATCCATAGTGGGTAGGTTTTGATGAGTCTACAATGTACTCAAGATAATTGCTCATAAACACACCAAAGGCCCAACTCTCAGGCTTTTCTATAACCTATCAAATTGACAGTTAACACTGAACCATCCACACTCAGTTTCTCTTTTAGATTAAAAGATACCTGTAGCCCATATTTTTTTAAAACTGTTTTATTTACGTTTCTTGTTTCTTTCCTTTTTACTCCACCCCAGTCCCCTCCAACACAGCAATACCAGGTAGGAGAGAAAGAAGGTTAATAGGGAAAGGGGAGGAATTCTCTTTAGCTGCTTCCTGCTGGCTAGGGTCATTGAGTTCCTTGGGGAAATTCCAATCTTCATTTCAGGATATCTCCAACTTCTAATCAAACTGCAACAATAGCAACCAGGAGCAGCAGGGGGTGCTCCTGGCTTTTTCTTTCTTGAAGCTCCCTTTATCTCTTTGGGCTCTGGCATTTATTCCCTCCCATGAGTCCTGAGATTTAAACTTTCAGTAGCTACAGAAGAGCTCCTCACAGAGCACGCATAAACTAAGTAGTTTGCTGCTGTGGGCATTCTGAATCAACCCCATATCCCACACCTGGGATTAGAACAAAAACATATTTACATAAGATAACTGAGTTTTTAAAGACACTAAAACTTTCCACTACAGATTCTACAGGGAGTAAGTTTGAATATAGACCCAGTGTATAACTCCAGAGTCAAGCCTATCATTTCATTTCAAATAATTTGTGTGACAAATTTGATAAAGAACTTGATATTGTCTTAGAGACTATATAGAATGAATAGCTCTCATTTTCAGCTTATTGTATATAAACATTTAAAAACTATTATCACCTAAGTATTTGTTTGCAATATTGTATCAAACTGTTATTTTTACACTTATATCAAATGCATTTACAGCTATGCCATTTTAGGATTTACAGTTAAACAGTATCAAACATCTAGTTTTTTTTCTCTGTGGTGATATCAGTTCTTTGAAATTGTCACAGTAGATTTAGTGGTGAAATGATAGAAATTAACCCAGGTTCCTCTAGTTTTCCTGAATTCATTCACATTTTACAAACTTTACAGATATATTTCTTTTCGTTGTTTGAGTGTTTTTTTTTTATTTTTTTGGGGCAGGGTTTCTCAGTATAGCCTTGGGTATCTTAAAACTCACTGTGTAGACCAGGCTGGCCTTGAACTCACAGAGATCCACTTGCCTCTGTCTCCCTGAGTGCTGGGATCAAATTAGTTCGTCACCACCACCCTGCTGTTTCTTTTAATACATGGTTTTAAAGTCTGTTTTTTTTTTTTTCACATTCAATAATTAAATTTTGACTGCTTGTGTGGAGAGTGGGACCAGTGTTCTTATGCAGGTTTGATCTCTACAAATTACAAGATGTTCCCAGTGGTGTCATAGTGGAGGGCTATTACAGACTGTTATGGGAGCAACCACTTCCTCTCTGGTTGAATTCAAGGCCTTTTCCACCTTAAGAAATTCAGGTAAGGCAGTTTAAACATGCTGGAAAAATATCAAGAAAACGTGGCTGGCAGGTCATAGTACCAGGGAAGAAATTGCTTCCGTTTCCCTTCTAAACTGGTAGACCATTGAACTGACTTCTAAATGTTTATATTTAGAACCTGTAGACTATTGTTACTCTCAGACTTAATCAGGAAAATACAAAACAAAAAATATCTCCTTACAATGAATGGTGGTAGATGCAGAGGAGACTCTTACCTGCTACAGGTGCCAGGGAATAAAAAGCTGACTGAGGGCATAATCCCAAACAGGACATTTATACCAACCCCTCTAAGGCTAGGGAGCATCAAAGAAAAAAAAATGTGACACCTGAAATCATGTGCTCACAGCAGCTATGGTGGCCTGCAACACATCTGCGCAAGACAGGACCTGTCAAGAGCCAAAGAAGGATAGGGACAGCAGCCAGGGGGCCTCATCCCTCGAGGGGTGGGGAACCATTATCTTCGCATGTGTTCCTGTGGGCAGTCCCACCAGACTCCATTCATTGCATAGTTTGATATTCAGGGTCATTTAGAAATCCCTGGTTAAACACCATGGGCCACAAAACAAAACCAAAAGGCAAAATTATGGGGAAAAGGCCTGTAGAGGAGTGGGGGATGTGTCAGCGGTGGCAAAACAATAAAAGACAGTGAGGGGTGAGAATGATCAGGGTCCATCATGTACCTGTAAAAAAACTGTCAAAATATTTAATTGAAAAAAAAAATTAGTTTTACAGCTCTTTCTTCTACATGAGATGCAGGTTCCCCACCCTATAACGAAAAGTAGCGGGTTTTTGTTTTTTTTTTTTTT
>NW_026596095.1:13297876-13428927 GCF_907164565.1 Psammomys obesus | reverse complement strand
AGGCAGTCCTGATGAGACCTTATAAGCTAGGGTCAGATGGAATGGGAAGAGGACCTCCCCTATCAGTGGATTTAGAGAGGAGCAGGGAGGAGATGAGGGAATATGGGATTGGGAAGGAGGGAGGGAAGGGATACAGCCAAGATACAAAGTAAATAAACTGTAATTAATATAAAAATAATAAATTTAATTAAAAAAGAATGTGTGAATGTTTACTTACAGCAGCAGAAATGATTCAAAAACAGCTGAATCACAAAAGCCCATTCCAGCATACCTGCCAACTAAAGAAAGGCTGGGATTTTGAGTGCCTTGCACTACTGCTTGCAACTAAGCAGGTTGACACGTGGATAAAAGTCAAGAGGGTAAAGGGTATCTCCAGAAGTTCAAGGGGTTCTGAGCATCTTCAAAGCGGCTCAGTTGGTCTCTTCTAGTCATCTCAGCTGCTCTTTGTGGCTTGACTTGTTTGGTAGTGAATTCAGCAGTATTTACATTTTATATATGCTTGGGGAGGGAGGAACCTAGTCTACCTGGTCAGTTTCAGGGATTTCCTGAAATCTTTGAGTTGTTTGTTTCCTGTGGCTGATGAGTTTCTCTACAGGATGTAGTGTTTCACCTTCTACTCACAACAACCTGATGCTTGTAAAAAATTTTTGGCTGTCAGAGTTTCCCTCCAGGATGCAAGATTTTGATCTCAGAAGAAATTGTTGCATAAAATATTGTCTCAATATCACCCTTTTGTTGCTTAATATAATTCTACTATGAACAATGTCCTTTAATTTATATAAAGGGGAAATTTGGCTCTGATCTTCTCTACTGCACCTGCTGGATTCCTGGGTTCTAAGAGGTCCTGGAATGCATTGTGGCTTTGGCTATAGCTTTTGACTATTTACCATATCTAGAAGACCAAACTGTCTCCCTTATCTTGGGGATAATTATCTGTTGAAGATTATTAATATTTAATGTTGATTTATCTTTTAAATTAGACAACAGTTATTTCTAAGCCAGCTGTATACTCAAAACACCACACAGAGACTAAGATTTTTTAAATTAACCCAGAGCACAATGCTGGGCAATAATTACTCCATCCTAAACCTCTAAGCCCATTTAACTTCCTTTCATTAAGATTTTTTACATTATACTTGCTTTTTAGGCATATCTTAGGTCCCGTTCATCTCTCCTGGTGTTTCTAGGTCTTCTCCTCTCAGATCTCTCCTAGAGCCCCTCCTTTTTGCTTCTTTATCCTTCTCTTCGGATCAGGATATCCCACCCTGTTCTCTCCATTGCTCAGCACTGGCTGGTTGTTTTTATTGGCAATACAGAGGACAAATGGTAGCATCTGTAAGTCCTGGGGTCTCACAGCTCAGGAGTTCTAGATTGCGCCCTTCCCAGAAACTCTCCCAGACCAAGACTCATTGCAAAAGCAAGAGGTTTATTAACCATTGCGCAGTGGAGTCACCCCTGCCAGTCAGCAAAGAGTGGCACCCGGAGACAAAGGCTTTAGGTTTAAAAAAAAAAATGCATGAAATTTGAAGTTGCAGTTTTGGCAATTTAGGATTGGATGAGGAAGCTATAAAGTAAGATAATTGGTTAGTCTTAGGTGCTCAAGCTTGGCCAGTCCTGCCAAGTGTGGATGCAGCTGCAATTGAAGGTGGGGGTGGTTAGCTCATCCTTGAAGATTTGGCTGGAGGTCAGGAGTTATTCAGAAGAAGGATTGAGGCCATCTGGGTTCATTGCTAAGAAACACTATCTTTAAGACAAGGGTCTGGTCATTCTTTTGCTGAGTGAAGGTCATTGCTTGCTTGCCTTTTTTATATCTGTCCTCACAGATAGGGTCACATTCCTCTATTCTCTGGAAAGGTACTAAGAGGCTTTGGCTTAACCTGGATCTAAAACTCAAAACTATAGGCTTTAGAAGATACATAGGTTACTAAGTTAGCCTAACCCTTTCACATCTTTACACAAACTTGAGACAGGTGTTGCTTAGAATAAGCATCTCAATGCAACATTTGAATGAACAAGGGTAAACTGTATACATTCCACAAGAACGTTATATCAACAGTTGTCTTTTCCTATGCAGACTTGATCATCTTCACCTCTATGTTTCTATCATGAATGTCTTCTGTGGATTCCTCATTTGTCTTCGAAGCCTTCCAGAAGCTTTCTATTAGTGTTTGATTTAGTAGCTCAGACTCTACACATATTTTGCCACATTTGTCTTTGATTAACCCAGATAGACCTCTACCTCTGCTTTCCCTTTTTCTTATCTTCCCTAGGTTGCTCTCTTACTTTGCATACACTCTTACATGCTGGTCTAAGTCATTTAGATTGCCCAAAGCCTACTTTATAAAGATCTTGTTCCACCAAAATGCTCATAAAAGCCACTATAGCTCCATACCAACCCCGAGGCTGCTGCTCAGTGGGCCTTATCTTTAACTCCACTGTGAACACAGGTCTACCTTGCCCAGCGAACTAAGATTGAAACACAGCTTTTTAAATTCTGAGTTCTCTCCATAGTAGTTGTCCCTTCTCTATGGTTCTTCACCCCTGATATTGTAAGACCTGGGGTCTCACAGCTCAGGAGTTCAAGATCGCGCCCTTCCTAGAAACTCCCCCAGACCAAGACTCGTTGCAAAAGCAAGAGGTTTATTAACCATTGCGCAGTGGAGTCACCCCTGCCGGTCAGCAAAGAGTGGCACCCAGAGACAAAGGCCTTTAGGTTTTTATAAGAAAAATTGCAGGAGATTTGAAGTTGCAGTCTTGGCAATTTAGGATTGGATGAGGAAGCTATAAAGTAAGATAATTGGTTAGTCTTAGGTGCTCAAGCTTGGCCAGTCCTGCCAAGTGTGGATGCAGCTGCAATTGAAGGTGGGGGTGGTTAGCTCATCCTTGAAGATTAGGGGCTACAGACTTTTGGCTGGAGGTCAAAAGCTACTCAGAAGAAGTCTAGGTTTGTTGCTAAAAAATGTTATTTCAAAGACAGGAGTTTTTCTTTTTGCTGAGTGAAGGTCATTGCTTGCTTGCCTTTTTTTCTATCTGTCCTCATAGATAGGGTCACATTTTTCCATTCTCTGGAAAGGTACTAAGAGGCTTTAGCTTAACCTGAACCTAAAACTCAAAACTATAGGCTTTAAAAGACATACAGCTTACAAAGTTAGTCTAACCCTTTCAATATAACGAAGAATTCCTAATGGCTCTGACAAGCTAGCCCATCTAAGCCTAATTTCCCTCATCCTGTCCCAGGCTATGCAGCATCTGCTTTAAGGAAGGATGGGTGGTTACTGTTCACTTCTTCTGCCTCCAAAGCTGTCAGGCTGATCCCATTCACTCCCATGCTCTACAGTCTACAAGCTAGGCAATGGCAGGCACTTTGATTGCTGCTTTAAAACTCTTCCCTAATTCCAGCAATTCAACTAGTGAATATTTCTTGATCACCCTAGCTTTCTGTATACATCCACTGTCAAGGCCCATCCGCATGTTAAATCACAAATTCTCCCTTTTTCTTTCTACTAAAGATCAGATTTAAGTATTGCTTTTCCCATGTGTATCTCATCCTCTAAATTCATTGCCAAATCCAAGGCTAACATGGAGGAAGCTAACCAAACCTGACCTTCCTGTAGTTTTCCCTTTGTACAAACAAGTTCCTGCTTAGTTACTATCTTGGTGGTTGTGTGCCAAAAATCTTGACCCTTTGGGCTAATTTCAAAGACTAAAATTTCCTCTAAAACTCTAACTGCTTTCCTATACATATACATATGGTGAACCCCATTAATAAATCAGGCATGCCACCCTGTACCACATAGATGAAGACTGCTATCCTGAGAATTTTTTTCCCCACAGCACTCCTAATCCTGATGACTCAGCTTTAATTGCATATCTCACTACCCATGACAAGAACCATGCAACTGCTGCCGTAGCCCAAAAACACATGAACACATGCCTTAATCATATGCCTTGCTACCTGTTGCCAGGGCCATGTCCTCACTCCTCCCAAACTCATCTCTGGATCTGTCGGACCCCTATTCAGGTGTCAATTACATTGTTTGATCTACTTTCTTTAGCAGACACAACACATACACATCCTTTTCACCCCATAACAGACCAAAGTATGGTTTCCACCAATGTCCAACTTGGTGAACAAATAAACTTTATTGGAATTACTTACAGTGTTACTTAAAGCAAAGGGTTACTTATTGGTACAGAAATGACAACTTCTTGTTACTTATTGGTACCAAGACAACTTCGTTGCCAAAGCCCACCCCAGCATGACTGACAGCTCACAAAAGCTAGAAACCTGGATCACACTGCACACAAGATCAGCCTGCAGGCAGCTGAACACATTAGCTCAGTTGGTATATACCTCTTCCAGGTAGTACTAGTGTCTGTTTCTTCCGTGTGGCTGTGTATATCTCAGAGTCTTTGTAGCTTGCTTGGCGGAGAGTGACTGTCAGTCATGCCACAGTCTTTACTGTTTATTCTTGAAGAATGAGCAACTTAATGAATCTGGTCAGCATCAGGGACTTCCTGGAGCTATTGTGAGTTGTTATTTTCTGTCTATCAGTGTTTCCTTACAGGATGGAATGTTGAAAATATTCAGCTGCTACACCACAGGAGCAAGTAACCTTACCAAACATAGGTCCCATTCATCCAGACAGTCGGTAAACAACGACACTTAGTCTTTCTTGTAGGGAAGAAGCCTCAAGACAAAGATTGGATAGATGAATGGAGAGGATGACACAACAGGCCTGCTAAGGTTAGCTCCCAAAAATCTTCTCAAACCCCTCAAATTTGTCTTCACATTTATGCATTCTTGTTCAGACAAGTCAGTGTAAGTGCTTATAAGACAGATTCTGTTAACTCTCCTCCTTTCTGAGATTTAGAATATAATAGATTTTTTTATTTAAATTTTTTTATTAATTATACTTTACTCACTTTGTATCCCCCCCATGATTCCCTCCCTCCTCCCATCCCAATCCCTCCCTTCCTCCACCCTCTGCCTGCATGCCCCTCCCCAATCCACTGATAGGGGAGGACTTCTTTTCCTTCCTTCTGATCCTAGTCAATTAGGTCTCATCAGGAGTGGCTGCACTGTCTTCTTTTTATATTCATGTTAATTCTTAGAATTAGATATTAATTTATTTCAATATTTAGTACAACCTTAACTGATTTGGAATTTTATAGATTAAGAAAATGGTAAAAGCTCTGGGGGGCAGGAGGGTTAGAGACAATATATATTAAAAACTATATATGAAAACTTACAGCTAAATTTTTCATGCTAAATGCAGGAAAACTTGAAGCATTCTAACTTAGATCAGGATCAAGGCAAGGGTGTCCGTTCTGTCTGCTCCTACTCAATATAGTGCTTGAAGTATTCACCAGAGCAGTAAGACAAGAGCAAGAAATAAAAGGGCTATTAACAGGAATGTAGTCAAAATATTCTTCCTTGTAGATGATATGATTCTACATGTTAAATATCATAAAAATTTCTCTAGAAACTTCTAGAACTGAAAGCCGTTTCCAGAGAAGAGGCAGGATACAAAGGTACCACATAAAAGTGAGAGATACTCTTAGTAAGTAAAATCGAGAATAATTGAGTGGGACACCTGATATCAACCTCTGCCCCTCTCCACATTCACATGTACGAATACATACAACACACACACATACATGCTTTTAAACTACTTTGAGATTCCATTCCCCAGCAGTTAGAATGGACATCATCAATATATCAAATGATGACAAATGCTGGTATAGAGCTAAAGAATGCAGAATGCTAATTCATTGTTTTTAGCAATGTAAATTGGTACTGCCAGTATGGAAACCAATGTGGTGGTTTCTCAAAAGCTAGAAGTAGAAGTAGTATGTGACTAGCTCTGGACATATACTCAAAGGATACTTGCTCATCCATGCTTTTTCCTGATATTTTTACCGTAGCAATCAAACAGAATAAGCCTAGATGCCCATCAGCTGATACATTGATAAAGAAATGTGCTACATACACACAACTCAGTTTCATTCACCTGTATAGAAAAAAAAATTATTAAATTGGTGTGAAAATTGATGCAACGTGGAGTATTTCATTAAATGGGGCAAAAACAGATTAGGATTACTACTTGTAATGGAAGGGGGTTTTATTTTTGCTTTGTTTTGTTTTTAAAAAACTCAGTTATGTTATGTGTTTCTTTTCATCCCAAGTGTGGAATTTCAGTTTGGGCTTTAGTTTGTCCACAGCTGATAATGGTCTTGTGCAGGGCATGGTCTTTTTTTTTGTTTAAATTTAACATTTTATCATTTATTACAATTTATTCAAATGTCTCTATGCTGTGGCCCCCCCTCCCTCATCTCCTCCCAATCTCACTCTCCCTTCCTCTTCTTCCCTTATGCCCCTCCCCCTAGTCCACTTATAGAGGAATCAGGTCCTTCTCCTCTTCTATTTGACCTAGTCTATCAGGTCTCATCAGGAATGTTTGCATTGTCTTTCTCTGTGGCCTGGCAAGGCTGCTCCCCGCTGGGGCGGTGATCAGAGAGCCTGCCACTGAGTTTGTGCCAGAGAAAGTCCCTGCTTTCCTAACTAGGGACCAACATGCGGGGCCCTAGGCAGGGAATGGTCTTTGACAATTGGTAATGGCCTGCCTGCGCAGCATGGGGAGGAGGGGTGGTCTAGGGCTCTGAGAATATAAATATGAGTGCCCAGAAAGAGAAAGTTTGGCATGGGGTGGTGGCATGTGGTGAGTGATACCTTGGAGAGACCAGAGAGGGACAGTGTGGCAGCCTGGAGACAGATGGAGAGAAATGTTTCAACACAGTGGCTTGGATGAGACTGCTTGCTGCTTTTGCTGTTGACAGAGGTTGGTATAACCCCCAAAAGAACCATTGACCCTAAGCAGCCGGGAGAAGTAATGGCATCTGCACCTCCTCTGCCCACTAACCTTCTATTTTCTACCTAGGGTTGGGGAGTTGGCAGGAAGAAGCTTGAAGGAACCTCAAATAAACAGAGTTTTAAAATGTGTGCAACAGCTACTTTTTACAAAGGTACATTTAAGTGATAAGAAATGTGTGTAAAACCAGGAACCTGGGGGGTGGGGGGAAGAGGCTTTAAGGATGGATGGATGGATGAATGGATGGATAGTAAAGGACAAGAAAAATGAAATCTGAAGGGGATAACAAGAAGCCTGAATTTAAGAAAAAAAGGAGGCAAGAAAAAGTAGAAGAGGTAAATAAGGATGAGAGAAAAATCCTGAAGGAAAGAAGTTAATGAATGAGTTAGTCATATAAGAAAGTAAATATAAGAGTTTACACATCCATGCCCTATTTGTACACACAAAGCTGCTCCTGAAACCACAGGTTGCTAGGCAAAAAGTGCAGCATCAGCTGTGAGCTATCTCCTGCCCGTGAAGCTTCCAAACAAAGAGGCATTTACCATCAGTTTTGGTTGTCCCACTAGAACTAGGTAGGACCTGATTATTGAAGAATCTGCATATGTTGATCAGGGGACCAGGAGAACATGCTGGAAGTCTTCTCCCTAATGTGTAGCTCCTAAAGTTTAGGAGGGTGCTACTGAGGCTGCTGAAGGATAGTTGTCATCCAAATGCTGATTGCTTGTAGGTTCTGTGTGCTCCATGACTGACTAGCCAGACAAGAAATGCCCAATGACGCAACAGTGGCAAACAGATAGTGTGAGAAATCAGTTGCTCTGTGATCAGATTTGAGGCCTCTTCCATATGAGGGGACCCATGCCTGAAGCACAGTGCTTAGGCACAAATGGAATTTCTGTATCGGCTCCTTCCAAGGCTCAATCACAGAAGGCATGGTAAAGAGAACGTATGATCTGGAGGAGGAAGCCAAGTGCGAAAGGTACTCTTGATCCCACAGCAGTTGAGATCTGTGCTGGATTGCCTGTCATGATGTCATGATGGGAGAGGAGGATTTGTGAGGCTCCTCCACTAGAATCAACAGCCTTGTTTTGATAATCTAGTGGGGCTATGAGTTACACTCCTTCCTGTCTATCTCTGAGCAGGTAATGGTCTCCGGCAGAAAGGGTGGGTAGAGACATTTTCTTCAGTGGTGTAGCCACAGCTAAGAAGCCCATACTCCTCTAAACAACACCCAGCACCCTGTAAGCAAATCTAGTAAAAAACTCACTGGCCATCAAAATTAAATCAACAGATAGTTAATACTAAGTGAACAAATACATTGAAAAGTGCATTAAGAATTTTCAATTCCAAAAGTTTAAAATTTAGTGTCAATCTCCACAGCTTTCACACTGAATGCCAATTATGTTTAAAATTTCATTTGGTGGTATATTCTTCAGGTCTGATTAATTTTGGTGTTTTTATTTATTTGCAATAAATATATTTTATAATAAATATATATTTTATTTGTAATAAATTTATTTACTTATAATAAAATATAGAAAAATAAGAAAATCAGATAAATAAGAACGTGAGAGTACAGGCAGGCCTATGTGGATAGAGGAAAGATATTGGTGAGAGGTAGATAATAAAAAAAGGGGTTAATTGGGGGCCGAATATGTTCAAAGTACATTATGTATAAGTATGAATATGACATATTGACCAATATTATATTAACATAATTAATTGATATTAATTAACATATGCTGTCTTAGTCAGTGTTCTATTGCTGTGAAGAGCCACCATGACCATGGCAACACTTATAAGGAAACATTTAATTAGGGGTGGTGTAGAGGTCAGAGGCTTAATCCATTTTCATCATGGCCAAGAGCATGGTGACAGGCAGGTAGACATGGTACTGCAGAGGTAGCTGGAAACTCTGCATCTTGACCTCAGGCATCAGGAAAAGACAGAAAGCCACTGGACCTGGCTTGAGCTTCTGAAACCTCAAAGCCCACCCCCAGTGACATGCTTCCTTCTGCAAGGCCACTCCTACTTCAACAAGGCCATACCTTCAATAATGCCAGTCCCTATGAGTCTATGGGGACCATTTTCTTTTCTTTTTTATTATTAATTTGTATATGTTTATTTTTTCATTCATTTTATTTTATTTTTTAAATATTAGTTACAGTTTATTAACTTTGTATCCCAGCTGTAGCCTGTTCCCTCATTCCCTCCCAATCCCACTCTTTGTCCCTCATCTCTTCCCTGCCCTTTTCCAAGTCCACAAATGGGAGAGATCTCCAACCCTTCCATCTGACTCTAACTTAATCAGGTTTCTTCAAGACTGGCTGCAATGTCCACCTCAGTGGCCTAGCAAGGCTGTTCTTCCCTCCAGAAGGTGTGGGGCAGATCAACTCAGTGGGGCACTGAGTTCATACCAGAAATATTCCCTGTTCCCCTTACTAGAGAACACTTGGATACTGAGCTACAATGGGCTACATAAGAGCAGGGGTTCTAGGTTATATCTATACATGGTCCTTGGTTGGAGATACAGTTTCATAAAAGACCCCTGTGCCCAGATATATTTGGTACTTGTGGAGCTCCTGTCCTCCCCAGGTCATACTAACCCCCCCCCCCCAATTCTTTCATATGATTCCCTGCACTCTGCACAAGGTTTGGTTATGAGTCTCAGCATCTGCTTTGATACACTGCTAAATAGAGTCTCTCAGAGGCTTTCTGTGGTAGGCTCCTATCTTGTTACTTATTTTCTCCTACTTCCAATGTCCATCCCATTTGTTTTTCTAACTGAGAATTGATCATCTTACCCCGGGTCCTCTTTCTTGTTAATGTTCTTTATGTATACAGATTTTAGTATGTTTATCCTGTCTAATAGGTCTAGTACCTACTTATAAGTGAGTATATACTGTGTTTGTCTTCTGCTTCTTGGATACCTCACTCAGTATGATCTTTTCTAGATCCCACTATTTGCCTGAAAATTTCATGGTTTCCTTGTTTTTAATTGATGAGTAGTATTCCATTGTGTAAAAGTACCACTATTTCTGTATCCATTCTCTGCTGATGGACATCTGGGTTGTTTCCAGGTTCTGGCTATTACAAATAAAACTGCTATGAACATGGTTGAACAAATGTTTTTGTTGTGTACTTGAGCATCTTTTGGATAGATGCCTAGGAGTGGTATAGCTGGAGCTTGAGGAAGCACTATTCTTAATTGTCTAAGAAAGCGCCAGATTGATTTCCAAAGTGGTTGTACCAGTTTACATTCCCACCAGCAATGGAGGAGGGTTCCCCTTTTCCATAACCTCTCCAATATGTGTTGTCACTTGAGATTTTGATCTTAGTCATTCTGATGGGTGTAAGGTGAAATCTCAGGGTCGTTTTGATTTGCATCTCCCTGATGGCAAAGGAGGTTAAGGACTTCTTTAAGTGTTTCTCTGCCATTCATTATTCCCCTATAGAGAATTCTCTGTTTAGCGCCATACCAAATTTTTTAATTGGATTGCTTGATTTATTGCTTTTTAACATCTTTAGTTCTTTATATATTCTGGATATCAGTCCTCTGTCAGATATTGCGTTGGTGAAGATCCTTTTCCAGTCTGGAAGCTGTTTTGTTCTTACACAGTGTCTTTTGCTTTACAGAAGTTTTTCAGTTTAATGAGGTCCCATTTATTGATTGTTGCTCTTAGAGCCTGTGCTGTTGATGTTTTGTTCAGAATGTTGTCTTCTTTGCCAATGACTTCTACGCTGTTCCCCACTTTTTCTTTTAACTGATTTAGTGTATCTAGTTTTATGTTGAGATCTTTGATCCACTTGGATTTTAGTTTTGTGCAGAGTGATAAATATGGATGTATTTTCATATTTCTGCATGTAGACATCTAGTTGGACCAGCACCATTTGTTGAAGATGCTGTCTTTTTTTCCATTGAATGGTTTTGGCTTCTTTGTCAAAAATCAAGTATTCATAGGTGTGTGGGTTTATTTCTGGGTCTGCTATTCAGTCCCATTGATCTAGTTTTCAGCTTCTATGCCAATGCCATACAGTTTTTATTACTATAGCTCTGTAGCTCAGCTTGAGATCAGGGATGGAGATACCTCCAGATGATCTGTTGTTGTACAGGATCATTTTGGAATTTTTGGGTTTTTTGTTTCTCCATATGAAGTTGAGAATTTTTCTTTCAAGATCTGTAAAGAATTGTGTTGGTATTTTGATGGGCATTACATTGAATTTGTAGATTGCTTTTGGCAGAATGGCCATTTTCACTATGTTAATCCTACCAATCCATGAGCACGAGAGGTCTTTCCATCTTCTGATATCTTCTTCAATTTCTTCAGAGACTTGAAGTTTTTTTTCAAACAGGTCTTTTACTTCCTTGGTTAGAGTCACACCAAGGTACCTTATGTTATTAGTGGCTATTGTGAAGGGTGTTGTTTCCCTGATTTCTTTCTTGGCCCTTTTGTCTTTGGTATACCGGAGGGCTTCTGATATTTTTGAGTCAATTTTTTATCCAGCCACTTTACTGAAGGTGTTTATCAGCTGAAGGAATTGGTTGCATTTTTGGGGTCGCTCATGTATACTATCATATCATCTGTGAATAGTGAAACTTTGACTGCTTCCTTTCTGATTTGTATCCCCTTGAGCTCCTTCATCTGTCTTATTGCTCTAGCAAGGACTTAAAGTACTATGTTGAAGAGATATGGAGAGAGTGGGTAGCCTTGCCTTGTCCCTGATTTCAGTGGGATTGATTTAAGTTTCTCTCCATTGAGTTTGATGTTGGCTATAGGCTTGCTGTATATTGCCTTTACCATGTTTGGGTATGTGCCTTTTATCCCTGATCTCTCAAAGACTTTAAACATGAATGGGTGTTGGATTTTGTTAAATGCTTTTTTCGACATCTAAGGAGATGATCATGTGGTTTTTCTCCTTCAGTTTGTTTATATGGTGGATTACATTGATGGATTTCTGTATGTTGAACCACCCTTGCATGCCTGGGATGAAGCCTACTTGGTCATGGTGGATGATATCTTTTACATGTTCTTGAATTCTGTTTGCAAGTATTTTATTGAGTATCTTTGCATCAATGTTCATAAGAGAGATAGGTCTGAAGTTCTCTATTTTGGTTAGGTCTTTGTGTGGTTTAGGTATCAAGGTGGCGTTGGCTTCTAGAACAAGTTTGGTGGTGTTCCTTTTGTTTCTATTTTGTGGAATATTTTGAAGAGAATTGGAGTTAGCACTTCTTTGAAGGTCTGGTAGAATTCTGCGCCGAAACCATCTGGCCCTGTGCTTTTTTATGGGGACCATTTTCATTCAAATCATCATATACCAATAAAAGTCCCCGTAACACAGGTGTACAAGTAATGTGTGTGTGGGAGTTTATTGCAAAAGAAGCATAACATCCATCAAGTTTATTGAGTGCAGACAGAAGCTGGTAAGGAAATGAATGTCAGGTGTGAGTGACCCAGCATTGGTAAAGCTGGACAGATCAAATATTCCAAAGGCTACATTTCTACAGTGTAAGCTGCACAATAAAATACTTTTGTTAAAAATAGAGTATATTACATATACAAAAAATGAAGTCTACTGGAAATTAGCTATGTTGTGGGAAAAGTGTAAATGTAGACTCCAGGCATTTTAAGATTCAGCAATGCAGAAAACATAAAATTCTGCTAAACCACAGGGACATAAGATTTAAAGAAATCCTGAAACACAAAGGCTCACTAAGATTGAACACTTTGACAACCGTTAAGACAGAAAAAGATCACCTTTCTGTTTAAACCTTATGCTTCTGTGGTAGCTGCCACTAAATTGAGAGGTGAAAGAAGAAAGATATGAAAGGCAGAAGGAGGAGAAAGAGGTCGTGGCAGAGATGAGGGCAAGAGAACAATGTCATGACCCTGATTCGCATCTTGTGTGCAATCAATGGCAAGAGAAGCTAATGAAGACATTATGGCATGCACTTAAGAAGTTTTGAAATCAGGATGTTAGATAAGAAATAAGGAATCCAGATTTTAGAAAGCAAACAAAACAACAAACAAACACAAATAAAAAAGTGCTGGAGGTAGAGAAAAATGTTAGTTCATTGGCACAGGAATTGCTTATCCAAGTCAGGCTTTTGAGGGGTGAATCCAGGTCAAGAAAGAATCCAACCATGAAGAAAAGTTTCCGAAGGCTAGGTGTCTTCAGTTTTCCTGACAGAAATGCACAGTCCTTCTAATGCATTGATAACCTCATGTCCTCCAGATCCGATGCCCACAGGGAATGTTCTCTGTAGTCCACTAGCTGCTGCCCCACCATTATGTGTCTATCTGAATGTAAAACGATGATTTGTGCCAGGGCTGCTAGTGCAGAGGGAACTGTCTCTGGTCCTGGTGGAGCACTTGACTCAGATATTTTTTTTACACTGGCTTGGGCAAAGTGACCGGAGAGAACGTCACAATATCTTCCTTGGGAAAAGCGTAAATATGTTCTGGAAGGATGTAATTTGCAGCTACGTGGGATAATTATGATCGAGAATTTCTGGTTCTTTACCAAACATTTCTTTTTTTTTCTTTTTTATTTGTTTTTATTAATTACAGTTTATTCACTTTGTATCCCAGCTATAGCCCCCTCCCTGGTGCCCTCCCAATCCCACCTTCATCTTCTCTCATGCCCCTCCCCAAGTCCACTGATAGGGGAGGTCCTCCTCTGCTTTCCTCTGACCCTAGCCTATCAGGTCTCATCAGAACTGGATACATTGTCTTCCTTTTTGGCCTGGTATGGTTGCTCCACCCTCAAAGGGAGGTGATTAAAGAGCCAGCCACTGATTTCATGTCAGAGTTAGGCCCTATTCCCATTACTAGGGAACTCAATCGGAGTCTGAGCTGACATGTGCTACATCTTTGCAGGGATTCTAGGTTATCTCCAGGCATGGTCCTTGGTTGGAGTATCAGTCTCAGAAAAGATCCCTGGGCCCAGATATTTTGGTTCTGTTGCTTATCCTTGTGGAGCTGCTGTCCCCTTTAGGTCTTTCATCTCCCCTTTCTTTCATAAGACCCCTCCACCCATAGTTCGGCTATGAGTCTCAGCATCTGCTTTGATACCTTGCTGGGTAAAGTCTTTCAAAGATCCTCTGTGGTAGGCTCCTGTCTTTTTTCTTATTTTCTCCCTCTTCTGATGTCTGTCCCATTTGCCTTTCTGTATGAGGATTGACCATCTTATCCAGGGTCCTCCTTCTTGCTTATATTCTTTAAGTGTATAGATTTCAGTGTGTTTATCCTATATTATACGTCTAATATCATCTTCTGTCTTAAAATCTATCTAGACCATATTTTCCACCCACCTTTCAGTAGAGTTTGACTTTTCCACTAGATTCTAAGGTGATATGATGTGTGCGTGTGTATGTAATTCCAAGACTTACAAAAACGCTTGTGACTGACCCTCCCTTGTCGTGCTTCAGGCTAAAGGGTTGCTGTCTATTGTGAAGTCATCAAACCTTATCTTTTACAGAACTTTAAGTTAAAATTCATTTTAAAATTGCACTTTACTAGTAAGCTTTTTGGATCTAGATGTTTCTGTTTAATTACTTTATTCATGCAGAGTCTAGATCAAAAGATAATCTGAAATTTACATCCTTGCTATCTAATTATTTTTTACTAATAAATTGTATATATTGGCCTATAACCCCAATTCCTTTGGAATCTAGCAATTGACAACCAGCCAAGACGGTTACTCTTAGGATACTCCAACTAACTAGTACATCCCGCTTAAAGACAAAAAAATCAATCAGAACTCAAACGAAACAAAACAAAACCTATTAACGTGTTGACCCCAAAGAACACAGTGCTTGCTAATTTCCTGAATTTTACTACTTGATGATTTAGATTTCTCTTCCTAGTCATCAAGATATTAAGAGAAATAGTCTATATGCCTGCTAAAATCTAGAAAGGTGCTTTATTGATTTATAAATATTTGGTACCTTCAAAGTCTCTGTATCCAAGTACTGTTCAACATCAAAAGTCTTCTGAGGAGCACCGCGTTGGAACTGAAAGAGGAGCTGAGATTCCACTGCCTCTCCATTTACTGACTGCACTTTCTGAGAAGACAGGCAACGCATCTGTATTTTTGGCCAGCTTTACAAGAAATTCTTAGGACTTAGCTCTGCTGTTTTACAGTATTTCTTTGATTTGGGATTCTCGCATGTAAAGCCAAGTAATATTGATTAAAAAAATGACTGCTTCTTCAGCTAAAAAGTTGGCAAACTTTTTTTTTTTTTTTTTTGGTAGAGGATCATTTAATGAATTTTAGAAATCCTAAGGCTATAGAAAAAATTTGACTCATAGTCATCTTTGGTGCTCTTTTCTTATGGCTTTTGTTGGTGTTATTAAGTAAAGAATTAATTTATGACATGATTTTGCTATGTAGCTCATATTGGCCTTTGACTCATAATTTTGCCTCAGCATCCTAGTTGCTGGAATGACAGGTGTGTGCTAACAGAAATGGTGTATATTCTTATTAAAAAATTTAATAATAGTATTTTAAATACAAAATCTTTATTTTTCACTAGGATGGAGTGTATAAAAAAAGAACTTGACCTTAATACACAATTTTCTTCAATGATATTGCTGTTTAACATATACCTTCTCTCTGGTAGCCCTCGAACTTTTACCCTAAACAGTATTATTTAAGACAAAAAAAATTTGTAAATAATTTTGGAGAGTATTATACACTCCAAAAGCCTCATGAAAATTCACAAACTGCATTAATATAGTAGGTTTGATATTTGACTATCAAAGATAACTGGTCAATTAATTCTATTTTCAGAAATTCTTCCAGAACATGGAATCTTTTCTCTAGATTCCTATTAATATGTTAAAAAATGGTTTTCTGTGGGATATTTTATATAACTATTCCAGATTCTTAAATTCTTGGATGTGAGTGAAAATTGTGAGGCTCAGGAGTTTATGGTTTCCCTAATGCATTTTTCTTTACCCAATTTCATAATCTAAATTGATGTATTCTAATCTCCGGTTTCTTCTGAGCTCAGTATTTCCCTTTGCTCTTCAGTAAGAGCTCCTGGCAGTTTTATGTTCTCTTCCACAGGCACGATGATGGACTAAGGCAATTTCTTTGGTCTTATGAATAAACCCTTTCTTTGGGGGGGGGGTGTTGTAATTTAATGAGAGCAGTTCAGTTTTTCTGTTACAACCTTTTATTCATTCATCTTAGATCTTGGTTTTACTTACCTGCATTTTATCTGTAGATCTTCATTTCCATTTCCTTTCTTCAGGAAGAAATGAGGCTCAGAAGAATTCCATAGCCTGACCAACCACATGCATACATATTGTTGACAGAACTAGAACTTTATAAAGAAATAGATGTGGCAAGCTGTCACCTTCTTATCACTCAAAATCACCTAGTCAAAACAATCACCATTTTTTTAATATGCTGATGTCAACACTTTTGGGATATATTTTTAAAGTACATATTGTGTGTTTATAAGAGGAAATGTAAAATACATTATCACTGTCATGGTGTTGCTACATGCCAGCTGCTGCTCTGGGTGCTTTCAAGTTGTAAGTTATATAATGCTCACAATAGCTCCAGTGATGGTAGCTGCTACCATCACTTGTAGTGAAGATATCAGAAAATCATAAGACAATGGGGATAAACCAAAGGAAGAATGCAGAATCAGGAAGTGGCCATGCCCCCATGCAAGCTGCTCCTCTAACTTCCACAGTATCCTTCCCTGTTATTCTGATTAAAAGTATTTTAAATAGATTCTTAGTAGGAGGGGGGGAGAGTGATAGGTGCTGATATAAGGTGTGGCTCTTTTCAAATATCAGTGCAGAAGCTTCTAAAGGCTTATATTAGGCGCTTTGTTTAAGGGTAGCTGAGGAGAGAGGTGGATGGGGTTTGAATCCATTGTATGTGACAAAAACACAACTACTTGTTTATGTCTTTTGTTGTCATGATTCTTAATTAGTTTTTCCATGCTGTGTGCCCCTTGCATGTTATCTGCAATTTTAATAATTTTTGTTTCAATATATAATAGAATTGCATGGGCTTATTTTTTCAATATTATGAAGGCTTCCAGGTAAGAACACTGATTTTTAGAATATATTCTAGAAACATTCAAGAGAGTTTAAAAAAAATAAAAAGCATCTCCACACTGAGAATTTAATGCCTAGACTCCTGCTTAAATCTACAAGGAGAGAATTTATGTCTGTGCCTTCAGTGTGGAGAGTGTAGACTTCAGGAATTATTTCAGGTAACTTAGACAAATCAGTCCTGGTTTGAACCTCAAAAGCAAGCAGATTAGTGTACCCATCACCCATCAACACTCACTACTGCAGTTTATTGATTTTGTGGTCTATCTTCATCAGCAAGCAGAAAAAAAAAAAAAAGAAAGAAATATCGGTGTAACATTCTCTATCCCGACGCAAGGTCATTTGTACACATGTGTGTCTTGGGCCTTGTTCCATGGTGCTTTTGCTTCCCTGTCAGAAGTAGCTGTGGTTGCTTCCTGATGCTGTGTTAACATAATATTTTTCTTTTTTATCCCAAGTCTAATAACTGTAAATGGCCTTTGGCAGCCACAGTGTATTGTCAATTATAGTGATTCTCTTCTATCTTTGCCAACAGCTTTCTGTTTCCTTTTCAGCTATGTAGTTGTACTTTCAGGCTAGTATCATTTATGGTATGTAATTTAGGCTTCTGAAAACATTTGTGAGAATTTAAGAACTCAGAATAGAGCTTTAAATAATTGATAATATTCAAGAAATACTTGTGCTTACATAGGTATACTTGATTATATGGAGATATTTTAAATTCTACTTTAATTCAGATCAAAAAGTATCCAAAGTTTTGGCATGGTTATTCTATTTATACAGATGCATTAAACATCTCATTAACAATTAATGTTATTGTCTTTGTTAGTGAAAAAGAAAGCTAAGACTCATTGCCTCTATGGTCAAGTACCAACTCACCAATCTCTATCACCTGCAATAGGTCAAACTTTTAAATTAGAAGCCATACCCTTTTCCCACATTCAGAGAGACCTGGCTTTTTTTCTGGTTATAAATGAGCACATTTGTGGGAAGCAATAATGTGAGATTTTTAAAATAAATGTGAAAAAACAATAGTCAGAGTAGTTCAAGTCTTCTACCTAAGGATGTTTAGATTCGTCTGTGGGGCTGAGAGAAAATGTGGTCTTAGTAAACTTAGCTAGAGCTGTAGATTTGCAAAGATAAAAATGCATTTAGAGTGCAGGACAAACTCTTCAAACAAATGCCTTTCAAAATACGTGTCCTGGGTCTATGAACTAGAGAATGTATCTGTAAAATAAATGCTCTAATATGGTTTCACCTAATTTTACTTATTCTGTGACATATTTTATGTTCTGCACATGTGATGCACTAATAAAAGACATTTTTCACTTATTTTTATAGTGTTTCATGTAGCCAATTATTTGTAAAATTATAGGACCAATACATGTGAATGGTATAGTCTCAACATATCAAAGTATTAATAGTCTACTACCTAAAGAACTAAGAGAGTAGTAAAAGTCATTCAAGGCAGAGAAGCAAGTCAAGTCTTACAGACTAGAAAGAATATTGCTATCTTGTAAATAGGAAGAAATTGGTGAGGGAAGGAAATAGATCTCCATAGCTATGCTGGTTGCTCAATGTTCAAATATTAAAATGTTAGAGAATCAACGATGCCAACATCTCTAAGAAATTTATTAAGGATGAGACAAAAGTGTTTTAATAGCTCCTCTACAAATGTCCAGAGTCAAAAAATTGCAGTGTAATTTAAAATGCAAACAGATTTTTACTTGAATTTTTAATAAAACTTTTATTGTGCCGACAGAAAGGTCTAGAAGGCAAACCCTCAAATTATATTTTAAAAAAATATTCACAGACATTGCTATGGATTTTACAAAACTTTTATTTATGTGGTTATTTAAAAGTTTAAAAACAGTGAATGATCTGGTTCTATTTTCAAGAAATAAAGCCCATTTTATCAGGGTTACAGGGTACAATTAAAAAAAAAGTGGAAGATCCCATTCAGAGACTATGGCAATAAGAGGGTGGGTGCTAGTCTGTCATAACAGTATTCAGGAGTAGAGTGTTTTCTGGTGAAGTAGAAAATTAATGGTCCTCCCTATTATGACATTATAAAAACCTCATAAAATCAAGAGGACCTCAATGGGCCTACCATGGAGTTCCATCTCATCTTGCTCCTGCACAGGAATTTACTTTGCTCAAATCCGTCCAGATTGGAAGTATCATACAGTGTCGACTTACCCTGGCAGTGGGTAGACTTTCCTCCCAGCATACCATTAAGTTCAGACAAGTCACCTATGTCCTCCACCTGTGGGAGCTAGAAATCATCTCCTTGGAATGCAACATTTCCTTCCTGCAGCTTCTGGATGTTCAGTCTGATACAAAATATAGCCCCTCTCATGGGACTGCGCAGCACACAGAGTCCTGCCTGACTGCATATGGTTAGTAAACTGCTATTGACTGTGTCTGTCCTGCGTTAGATGCTACAAGCTCAGTCATTTCATAAAACTCTATGTAGAAATCTCTTTCCACCCAGAGAATGTACAGTAGGATATCAAACAAGTAGCAAGTGAAAGGAGAATTTAAATCTGTGTTGTCAAGTAGTATATTGCGTTGGCATTTTGTGGCCCATGTACATTTCTACAAGATGTGCAGGGAAAGCAGAGATTGAGGGAATAGCCAACCAATTCCTGGCCCAACCTGCGACCCACACCAAGGAAGAAAGCCAACTCTTGGCACTACTAACAACACTGCCATGCTTATGGACAGGAACCCACCATAGATGTCCTCTTAGAGACTCCACCCGGCAATGGATTGAAACAGATACTGAGGCTCACAACCAAACATTGGGCTGAGTGCAGAGAGACTTCTGGAAAAGTAGGAGGAAAGATAGAAGGATCTGGAGCAGTCAGGAGCTCCACAAGAAGACCAACAGAGCCAACTAGCACAGGACCAAGGTGGTTGCCGAAACTGAAGCACCAACCAATGACCACGCACAAATTGGACTCAGGCCCTCCCCCCACAGACATAACCAATGGACAGCTTGGTCTTCATGTGTGTAGCCTAGTAAGGGGAACAGAGACTGTCCATGATGTGGATTCCATTGCTTGTTTTTTTCTCCCCTGCTTTGCGTGCCCTGTGGTGCTGATTTGCCAGGCCATCAAGGAAGAAGTCATTCTTAGTCCTGATACGACTTGATGTGCTAGGGTGGATTGGTGGTGTTGGGGCTCCTCTTTTCTGAGGAGTATGAGAAGGAGAGTAGTGGAAAAGGGAATGAAGGTGTGACCAGGAGGAGAGGAGGGAGGGGGTCTATGATTGGGATGTAAAATGAATAAATAAGTAAATTAATTAAAAAAAGACTGTTGTGAAAGCTTTAAGTGTTACAGGGATCAAATACCAACTAGATTTTGAAACTCAATATAAACACAGAAATATAAATATCTCAATATTTTTAATTGTGCTAATATATTTGGGGTGTGTTATATATTTGTCATGAGAGAATACAGAAAATGTTTGATATTTATAAATATATATAATAAAGTGTTTTTATCTACAGAAAAAAGCTTTCATAAGATGGTTAAAGTCAATATTTGTAAAGAATTCACAGACATTTTCTTGCAATTTTTAAATAAAGATTGATACCCTTAACTCTTTATCATGTATGTCTCCATAAAATATTTTTTTCACATATGCTGCCATTAAACCTCTCATTTGTTGAGAAAAATCAGTCTCCATCTGATATTTTTGGCAATGTGTCGACTGGGTTAGAAAAAATTAGAGAGAGAGACAGAAATAACAGATAAAAAAGGGAACTAATCAGCGAATAAATAAAATAGTATCACTGGGAGGAGGAAAGGAGATCTGAACAGAGAGGGCGTGACCTTGTTCTGAATGATGATCACCAGAACAGGGCAGAAAGCAACACATAATCTGCACTGGGGTAATGATAAGGAAGATAGTTTCTCATTTGACCAAATACAATTATATGTTTTATTATATATCTTTTATTATTAACAGGAGTAGAAAACACACATTCCTGTTTGAAGGAAGAGAAGAGAGCCTTGATTAGTTATACATTATTTTATGACTAACATATTTAAGCACAATTATTTCAGGCATTGTGCACTTATCCAAACATATTCTTACTTAGCAGTTATAATAACCTGGTGGGTAATTATTTTATTGTCTTTATTTTACAGAGGAAAAAAGAAGAAGAAGAAGACGACGACTGTGGCTCAAGGAAGTTCCACAATTTATCTAAGGCCACACAGCTACTGCGAGGTAGAACCGGGATGAGGATGTCGATTTCGAAAACCCATTCCCAAATTTGGGGGACAAGCATTTGACGTTTGACATCCAGGGAGTCTATATGCAGAGATGAAGACAAGGAAAGAAGCAAGTAATGGGCGCTGAAAGGCCATTTTCAGGAGGAACAGCATCTCTCCAGTGGTTGTACCAGCAGTGGGGTTTGTTCTGAAGAAGTAAGAGCCATGGTCTATTATGCCTGGGTGACAACAGCTACTTTGACAATTTCATTTCAGTCAATGCAGAGTTTTCTCTCTGCTTATCCAGAGTGTCTCACTGCTTACAAAGAAAATTATTTGTGTGATCACAAACTCTTTAGGTTTCTCAGACACAACACATTTACATTTATCTGCACATTTTGAAGTGTGTGTATAGTTTTCTGTCAGAACTGCATTACTAAAGTCGATTTTGGGGGAAAAATGATATGCACAGATGACTAGATTAGATAGTCTGCTTTATGAAGTCATTTCGCCAGTGTTAGTTTTGAGTTCCTCCACCTTTCTCAGGCAAACAACTTTTTCTGCCCCTACCAGAAATAGAAGGCCTTAATATTGTTTCTCTATAAATACATTGTTTCCTGTAATTTAAAATAAACCAATCAATAAGTCTAGAATACAGACCATATAGGTCACTTTGTATTTCATTAAAGCAGTAATATGTAAAAAGCAACATAAGACTAAATGTAAGTTGGATTTGTTAAAATTTAGGCATCAAAATCTATTAGACTTGTGAGTTTGTGTGTGTGTATGTGTGTTTGTGTGTGTGTGTGCATAAAACTAATAGTGATGTTTTTCATGCTTCTTAAATTGTGTTTTGGTCATTGGGAAATAGAATCTAAAATTTATTTTAGATGAACTTTTATAATAGAACTTCTAGGAGTTAGTATCTGAAACAGAAACTATTTCTGCCTTTAACAGAATGAAGCAGTTGACAACTATAAGTCAGGAAAGAAGCCGAAAGTCTGGAAAGGTATGAAGAGACCATGCCAATATGCTAGCAGATATTAAGAAAATAATCTAATATTTAAATAAATGTATAATGCTTAAAACTGAAGATGTCATTTAAAATTCTAAAGAATTACACTATTAAATTCTGAAGCATTCCTACAGTGAGAAGAAATCTTTATAAGGAAGCTATTAAAGCTGACATTTTCCAGTTCCTACAGTGCAAAGTCTCAGAGTATAGATTCCTTCAAATTTTTCGATGAAGGTTTGTTACATAATTGATATAGCTGCTCACTTCATTATCATTGGTAGCAAGAAAAATATACATCATGATTGAAATAACCACGAAGGAAAGAGAAAAGTGGGTGACATTTTGTTTTCAGCTCTTGGTAGGTGGGTAACTGATATGTATACATTTTTAAAATGTGAGAAAAAGGCAGAAAATTTATGTCATTGCTAAATTTGTGATGAGTTGGATATTCTTGGGTTGTATCAATATTATTTGATATGAAAACATCATCTTCTCATTCTATTATTTTAATCCCTTGTGTAGCAAAGAAGAGTTCTCTCCCAGGCAAGAAAATAATAATTGGAGTTGGGCACAGCACTGCTCACTTGTAATCCCCGTGTTCCAGTTGGGGAGGCAAGAGGATTGTTTGAAGTCAGGCTGGGCTAGACAGTAATAGCCCATCTCACTCAAAACAAAAGAAAAAGTGGCAGCAACAATACAAGTGGGAGGAAAATGGGTACTAAGAAGTAGTGGTCTAAATGAATAATTGTGATTATCATTTCACCATTTTAATGGAATGTATAACACTCTTATGTAAGTAACAAGGGTAAGAGTTTAAAAGCCCTGGAGCTAAAAGTGAAACTGGGAAA
This sequence comes from Psammomys obesus, assembly GCF_907164565.1. Taxonomy (NCBI): domain Eukaryota; kingdom Metazoa; phylum Chordata; class Mammalia; order Rodentia; family Muridae; genus Psammomys; species Psammomys obesus. Next base: position 13,405,893 of record NW_026596095.1, on the reverse strand, counting down.
TTATTGTGATTCATATCAATAAAGAGAAAAAATAATCCTACATTTCTTCTGGTAAAGGTCAAGAGTCTTTAGCCACTTAGTGCTAAAAAAAAAAAAATAAGGAAGAAAACATAATGAAATATAGATGAGAAGTTGGATTTTCAGTATGTAAAAAGACACCAATGCTCCTTCAGAATAGTTGAATTTTTTTGTTTGCCTAATCCATCTCCCTGACAAAAACAAAACAAAACAAAACAAAACAAAACAAAAACAGCCTCCAGAAAAAAACTGCTCTAGAGGAAGATTTGTGGGTAGTATTCCCAAAGTCGTCTTGGTTGTCTCTTCTGGTGAAATTTTACCTTCATGTGTCACTGAAAAGATAAATAAAGCTTTCCCAGACCATCTGTGAGAAAGAGAATAAAATTCCAGCTGAACATGACTTTATATAACCTTCAAATACCATAGGAACCTGTAACTCAAAACAAAAATAGCACTTCTGGTCTTAAAATTAATTTGTGAGTTTTATGTCTATGAAATTGGGTTCAAGTTTGAGAATTAATGATGTTCAACTAGGTAAGTTTGTGATATAACTAAAGTTTTAGATATTTTCTTAGAGAGTAAAACTTCATTATAGTAGAAGCAGCAGCATATATGAAACATCATGATTTAAAGAGATGGGCATATTTCTTACATAGAAGGTACAATGCCTATTTAGACCTGCAAATACATCTCGGTGCTTACATTCAATAAATCTTTTCTTTCTTCCTATTTAGAATAGTAAACAAAATATATGTCAGTGTTACATCACTGCCAAGTGGAAACACCTAGCTTGGTAATGTGGTAAGATCATGGGCACGTGAAAGATGATCTTCGCCTTCTAGGATACTGCGGTTCAGAATCACACTCTCCTGTGTTACTGGAGCTCTCTAGGGACCAGGTTTTCTGAGGATGGCATGCCCTTGTGATGATATGGAACACTCAGGGAACGTGCCCACACCCCTTATCTGGACCAACAGATAAATGATGCTTAGAAACATTAGCCCTTAATTCAGACACTGAGTTATATCTGAATTCATTTATAGACACTTTAGTCCTGATCTTTTCCTCAAATTTTTAATGGGCAATTTTCATATAGTCAGAACATTAGTCCAGTGGTGTCCTGAAAGCTGGATAATAGAAAACGTGAGCTGTGTGATGATCCCCAGACTAGAACCTGGATATTGCCACAAACCCCATATTTTGTTTTCCAAAAGCCGTTAAGTGAGGATTAATGCTAATAATTGCCAGTGCGTGCATAAATGCTTTCATTTGATGAAAAACATCGAAGGGAGTTTATTCACAATCCTCTCTGGACAATCACAAGTGTGTGAAAAGGACAAAGTTGCGTGGATTGCCTTTTCTCCTTAGCGGTGAGTCAGTGCCATGCTCTCCCCACAGGTGCTATCTGACCTTCTGCAGCTCCTGTCTCAGCCAGGAGGGCAGAGGCTGCCCGAGCCTGTGCAGCAGCTTCGAGAGCTCCACGTTGTGGTCGCGGTAGTAATTGGAGAGGAAGGTTCTAGACTGGAAATGAAAAGGAAGATTTAAAAGCTCATCAGTTATCTACACTTCAGAAATATTCTATCACAGTGCGTATCTACAGTTTGCTATTTTTCCTTAATCATTTTACATTTAGAGAAATTCTGGGTAAAACATAGACATAAAAAAGGTACAAGTGGGTCCTAGGCCAGTTACCGACAATTGTGGCACTCAGATATTTTGAGATTTACAGAGAGAAAGACTACAGTATAACACCAGAGAACGAGAAAGTGTTCATACTCAACCAAATGTCTGAGATGAGTAAGATAAAAAAAATATATAAATTTCCTTTAAAAATTACTCCTTGTACTAAAAAATTCAAAACCATTTCTGTGTGTACGTAGTAAAATTATTATAAACATAACTGACCACACTACATTTTTTAAAATTTTATCCAGGAATTTTCTTTTCATAAAATAATATATATGTGAAATTATATATAATATTTTTGAAAAGATAGGCTTACTTATAATTTCCTTGTTTTTAGTTCCCAAAGTTAATTTTTTTTCTACTAGTGCTTCGAGTTTTTAGGGGAGTGTGAGATGCGAGCACTAATAACGTGGCTTTCCACAGATATCACGGGTTCCTGACATAAACAGTCAACACAGGCTTTCATTATGCAGTCCAGACCCAACAAGTCAGCTCTTCAACCTCTAATCTTTCCTTTCCTTCAAAACAGAAATTGTGTGACTCTATATTTGCAAAACTGATTTGCAAAAAATCATCTCTATCCCTTTTCACCATGTCTCAGTCTTAGGTGGAAACATGATAAAATAAAAAAATTGAAAAAAAAATGGTGAGTAGTTATAGTACTCATAGTACTATTATGCTATATATTTTCCTTTTGGCATATTTATCTATTTATTTAATTGCAAAAAGGAGTGACCACTGCTATATTTTTATAATATATGTAGATATAATGTAGGTTTTATCTGTTATCATGTGTCATCTAACTTACTGAGTATAAGGAGAGAGTGATTACTTACTTTTTTTTTTTTTTTTTTTTTTTTTTTTTTAGATGCCTGATCAGTTTAAAGAGTTTGGTCCTTTTGTGTTTTAGGTGAACATGATGAATTTACATTTTTACATTTTTCTTCACTTTTTAAAGTTTTTCTTTAATTTGTATGCATGTATGTGTGTCTCTGTCTATTTTCTTTGTGCTCCGGTATCTGCCCAGGTTAGAAGAGGACATTGAATATGCTGGCGCTCTGTTAGAATTACAGGAAGTACTCTTAAACAATGAGCTATCATTCCAGACCCCAGACAAATGTGTATGTGAAAATATGTATGTGTATATCTATATTTATTTGTGTACAGATACATTCATATACATATATAAAATGCATAAATATATGCATCTATACATTTGTATGTATATATGTGAGTATATATGTACATATACTTACATATTCATACAGTACACACATATAAAACATATATATATACTCATATGTATATATATGTATATATGCAAATATATTTACATATTTGTATATTCATACACACAAATTTCTGGAAAACAGAAAATTGTAAGCTTGCTTTTCTGTCTGCCACATTCTTCATACAAATAATCAAATAAACAGTTGAGTTTTTGTTTTGTTTTGTTTTCTCTCTCCTGCAAAATTGATCAATACTTTCATGTATAAACATTTGTAGTGATCAAACATTCTCCATTGCATAGAAATTCTACCATCTCTCCTAAGATATTTTCAACATTTTTAACATAAATGAATTTTTTTTATATAAAACTCCCCTAAGAACTTTTGTGTATACTGTCGAAATGGACTTAGGACAATTACATTTCATCTTGGCCCATTTGCCGAGCATTTCATTAAGTTTCCTCCCTTAAAGCAGATGGTGAACACTTCAAATGGGCAGTAAGATGTTTACAGTCATGTGAATGCTACATTGATGTTTTGGGCAGATTAAAGTGATTTCTGGAACCCTTTAGAAATTACTGAGTTCAAAAGTATATTAAGGACTTTCTGTCACTTGCATCACCATAGCAACACATGAAGAATACATCCTGTCCTTGTCCACCTTGCCTTAGGAGAGATGCTTACAATATCTGGCCGTTTTCCCAGCTATCATTTCTCATATAAAGCATCTTTCCACACAATATAATTTCTACATTTTTTTTGTCTTTTTCTAGTTTAGTATTATTTTGTGCATCTTATTATAATAACTTAGTTATTCATCCTATAATGAATTTCAGTTCATAGTCATTTTATCCTTGTATTTTCTGCATTGCTTAGGTCAGTGTCAGGCATGTTATTGGCATTAGATATATGTGCTCTGGTTAGTTTTTGTCAACACGACACAAACTAGAGACATCTGAGAAGAAAGAGCCTCAACTGAGGAAGTGACTCCATCAATTAACCTGCCGGCAAGTCTGTGGGATACTTTCTTGACTTTTGATTCTGGAGATCCCAGCCCAGAGTGGACAGTGCCAAACCTAGGCATGCTGGCCAGGGCTGTTTAAGAGTGGTAGGTGAGCATGCCAAGGGAAACAAGCCAATAACATTCCTCCATTCATGGTCTCTGCTTCAGCTCCTGCCTCCAGGCTCCGACTTTGTCTTTCATCAATGTTGGATAGTGACCTGGAAGTTGTAAGCTAAAATAAACTTTTTCTGATTCAAAGTTGCCTTTTAGTCATGCTGCTTATAATAGCAACAGAAAGCAAACTAGAACAAATTCCTTGTTTACATGTTAGTAATACTTTATTCTTTATGCCAATGTTTACTGAAAAAAATTAAGTCTCTTCCAGTATGGAAAGGAGTTGCATTTTCCATATATATTTATGTCTGAATTGAATCCCAACAGGAAACAATTTCTAGTGACAAATATCACTGCTTTCTCTCTTTCTCTAACATCCTAATTTTATAAAATTATTGATTGCAAAGAAACATCAGAAAAATGAAGCAGATTTTTCTTCCTGGTCTTCAAACAGCAACTTCTCATGGTCAGAGTAATTCAAAGCAAGGAAATATTACCTCTGGATCCATGGGTGGGTATTTTCGGCCTTTGCTTTTCCCGAGGCATTTGGTTTTTCCTCCTTCCAGGAGTTGACACCAAAAGCCCTTTTGGGGATCAAACCTGCAATACATAAAGCATGTAATAATTGCAAATCATATTCAGTAAAGAGCCTTACCAGCCAGATAAAGGAGATATACCTTTGTATGCCCACTGCTTTAATTTAATTCATTCCCACAGATGTTCAGCTGATTTGAGAAATGATAATAGACATTAAAAACACTCAATTTTACTGTTTATTCCCAAATAGTTCTACTTGAAAGGCACTTAGACTTTTACAATTTTACAATTTTCATGTTGGAATTGCTGTGTTCCATATTTTAGTTGTAAGTATTAAAAAAATAAAAAACAAAGGAGTAAACATTAAAACTACAGGATATATATAACGGGACTTTGGATATTTTGTTTATTTATGATTGTAATTCCCACATCAAAATATACTGAAAGATTTCTAAGAAATCATTTTAATGTATTACATTAAAGGTAATATATTTTATATAGGCATACATGTAAAGGAGAGTGCCCCAACAGATCCAGTATAGGAACAAACCCATACACCAAACTCTCAGCACAAAAGAGATTTATTACCCCAGATTGGCAAGTAGGGGATGCGAGGTTTGTGCCTGTGGATCAGGCCCAGACAGAAAGCAAGCAACAGCAGCAGCAGATGCAGCAGATGTTTTTTGCAGGAGATTTTTAAAAAGAAAAAAGGGGAGTCTGCTAAAGAGAGTTGGTAAGTCCTAATTGGACATGTTAGCTAAATAATACATTTTGATTGTGAGACCTTGGTATTTTGGTTCAGGAATGAGTCGGTGGCCAAATAAAGGAATGGACCTTGTGAAATAGCTTTAGGAGTGTAATCCAGTTAGTTTTAGCAAGAGAGGAGAAAAAAGGGGGAGGGAGTTGAACAGGAAAACCTGTCAGCGTCATGTTTGTCAAAATCAGGCCTGTTAGAGAACCCTTCAATACTATTCTGAGCATAGTATCATTAAACTTTCCAATTTGAAAAAATATATACAATATTTTATTTCATAAGGTTTTTTCCCTACAACTTTCAAAAAGTAAATAAAAATGTAACAAAATTATATTAATCTACTTTTTGTTGTATTTCATTTAATCCTTTAAATAAATCTAGATTTTTTTCACACCTAAAATAAAACTTTAAAACATTCAACAATATCACACTGTTTTTTAGAAAGAATAAACCTTTCCTACTTAAAAAATGTTATTATTTAAATGGATATGTATGTCTTTAAAATTCCTATAAAGTGTAAAGCTATATAACTCATTACAGTGTTTTCAGACTACATGAGACATAGGCACTGTAGCTGAAGAGTAAAATATAGTTCTCTTCTTGCCTGTTGTTGAAGGCAGATAGTCTCATTGGATGAATCTCATAGCTGTACTTCTGCACTTAAAGATTTTTAGCTTCTGTTGCATACTGTACTGCCCAACACTCTTTCACCTTAAGATTGGGGAGATATCACATTTGAGAATGTGTAGATTTGTTACCTTGCTGTTACGATACTGAGAAATTTCACAAAAGAGTTATTTTTAAGAAAATCAAGAATATTTTTCCTTGGTGGAACACTGTACCAATAGCAACCTGTTCAAAAATACAGTTGCTAGAAATAGTCATTAAAAGAGAAGGTCGAGTTTATGGAGGAATGGGTTCTGAGTCCTTAAAACTCATCCTCTGCTGAGGCAGAATGTCTGCATCTCACATTGGTGTTTCTGGTGCCACTTGTTTGAGCTCACTTGTAAATTTCAAACATTAAACCACCATTTCCCAAAGAATGCATTGCTGTGATCATTAAAGTCTACCAGACCTAAGTTATCAATTCATATTCATACTCTCACCAAATTACATCTTTCCTAAAATGACAATAAAATGAAATAAACATGAATCTGGATTTCCCATATCAACCTTTAACACAGTAGATGTCTTCATGGTCTTCCTAGTCCTTAGCACTTTCTAGTGGAAACTCTGTATACAGCAGAGTGTGAAAGGCAAAATTACAGCCATATGTAGATTGAGATTCATGGTGTAATTGACATTGTAGAGACACATGCAGTTTCCTAGAGGTAAAATTATTTAGAGGCCGTGATTGACAGCACTGAGCCTGAGTGCAGTTGATCCAGGGTTACTACAATTTTAATTCTTTTTTATCAATCGAAACAGACCATTTCAAAAAACGGAAGAGTAAAATTCACAACTCCACTGTTGCTAGTGTAATTTTTCAGACAGTTTTCTTCCTTGAATGGGAAAATTTAACTTAATTAAAATCAGGGCAGATGAAGGTCATAATCATAAACGTTTCCCTGACTTTCTCAGCAAAGGAACAGCTTGCTGTTAATGGGAGGCTCGTTCTCATTCTTTATCTGTGGGTCAGTAGCCACCAAGACATTGGCAAACTCAGAGAAGAAACCAAAGTTACCAACATGTCTGAAACCTCTCCAGTGTTCTGCCCAACTTCTGGACCAAGTGGAGAACAATGGTGCCCACTATCATTTTAGCCAGCCAGTCAGCCAGCAAGGTGCCATTTGGGGTTAAAACTTTAGAACTCAAAATGTATATTCTCCTTGTCTTTTCTTGCACTTGCTGTGTTGATCCAACCAAAGTGCAGAAGCTGTACCTGCTGCTCTTAGTTCAAAGCTAATCTACAACAAGGGAAAGAAGTCTGAACAAGAACTACAAGCAGGGGCATAGTCGCACACACACACACACACACACACACACACACACACACACACTCACTCACCAGTTCCAATCATTCCCATTTAGTCGATGAATAACAAGATGTCCACTGCAGTGACCACTCAAAGACTGATCAGCCACACACAGCAGTGCTCCAAGCAGCAATTCTGTTTTGCAAATGATGAACAAAGGAGAACAAGAGAGAGAGAGAGAGAGAGAGAGAGAGAGAGAGAGAGAGAGTTCACAGGCAGTGCCAACCTTCCTGCAAAGCATCTTGACACCTGCAGTTACAGCCAGCTGCAGATAAATTGGGCTCTGGGAGTGCCCTGCCGGGGCAGACCCTGTCCTTGCCTCTGGAGCCCGGAAGGAAAGCGGTACTGTAGCTTTGACCCGATCAGATCCCTAGATATTCACAGAAACTCTAATGCTTGCAACTTAGTTACAAGAGAAAGGATGTGTGGCCTAATTGTTTTGTGTAAAGCCAAATATATGAGCATTTCTGTCGAGCACTAACAAGATAGGAAAAATGAAAGAATGAACCAAGTAAGAAGGGGAAATTTAAATTTATCGCTATGGGACTTGCAGCATGCATAAAACATGGAAAAGGTTTGCATTTTTGTTGCTCAGCAGATGTTTTAGGAAGATGAAGCATAATTGACTGGGATGTAAAGTTAATTAGTTGCAGGATATTGTGTTGCCCTGGGCCTGTTCCTATAATACCATTGCACCTGCAATTTTCCTCTGCACGCATGTATACTCTTTGATGGTAAGAGGGAAATTTGCTTTAGCTTCCTTCCTGACCTATGTTAGAGAGACCTGATCCTTGCTGTCCAGGTTGTACTCCTATGTGTTACCAATTAAGATCAAATACATCAGTAGTCAAATGGATAAAAGAGGACAGAGTCATTTCCAACCTGAACTACTCAATCTGTTCCTTGTGTATCACAGGCCTTTCTCTAGTTTTTATTAATTTCCCAAGAGGAAAAAAAAAGATTCGGCCTGCTGTGCAAAATGAGATGGGGACATCGGCAGCACAATGGCCCTAAACAGCACTTTCTGCCTCGGGCTGAGAATATTTAACTGTGTTAAGGCTAAATACAACACTGGTAACAAAACCAAAGTGTCTGGACCCATGCTGGCAGCATCTTCCCTCTCTGGTAGTTCGAGGTTTCAGAGTAAGCTGTTAGATTTTCTTGTTTTGCACAGCAGGAGTCATGAGTCAAAACTTTGTTCAGACTGAGGAATGAGCCATTCTGAATACTGAAGGTCATTTTTAAGCATAGGGTCTTTGTAATCTTGACCATTTGAGGCCCTGCTCCATTTATTGCATAGCACAATTTATAGACTCAAACAGACAGATTTTCTCTAGATTATACCATATCATTGCTTTGTGATTTTATTTTAACAGTCGTGAAATTGTGAATATAATATTCAAAGCTTTTTCAAAGAATTGCTAAACAACACTTAGGACTTGGGTGGGCTGGCATTTGACTCCCTGTATTTTTCCAAGCATCACTATAGAGGTTAAACACTGTGATATGTGAGATATATTACAGTCCATCCATATATTTTGTACTTGTTTATAAACTCCTTCTTAAGTATAATTTTACAAGTTTATTGAGCCATAAGCAACTCTTTGCAGTAAATAGGGCAGAACTATTACCTAGGCTACCGCTGAGAAGGGCAAGATATGCCAACATCAATAACTATTAATGCAAAACGCATTATGGGAAGCTTTGTCTACTCAATCAACAAGAGCATGCCTTGTGCTGTTGCTGTTTCCATGTGTAGGTAAGAACTTCATTAGGATTGTTTTAGTGGATAAGGAAAAACCCAATCTCATTACTGCTTTTCCTGTCCCTCCATTACCCTCTCTAATTGTCTAATTGCTGAGTCTAATCTGCTGTGAACTGGGAAATTATATAATCAGGCCTGTTAGAATTTCGTCTAAAATTTAATAGGCTTTATATCAGAGCTTGGGGGGGGGTGTCTTTTATGAGTAAAGTACATGCCCTTTTAAAGTGTGTTTCAGTTGCTGGGAGCATTTCTTTTTGTTAACTTGCTTCCCCCAATTTAAATTTGCTTGAATAGATAGCTCTGTTTTCCCAGGATAAGGGCAAAATATATGCCATCCACATGCTCTTTTGTAACATAGCATGTCCCTCCTTGCCAAGAGATGTGGTTGCGTCTCCCGGCCTTGAATTTGCAGTTGATTAACTGACTGTTGTGCCTAAAAGAATGAAACAAGCTCTACGGATATAAAGTCTAGGTCACAGCAGTCATGGTGACCTTAGACCGCATGGTCCCTCTGCTTTGCACTCTGTTTTAGAATGGTGCCACTGCACTGTGGAAAAGCCAAAGACAGAGAGAGAGAAGCTGCATGTAGAACATTCATGCTGCTGAACTCAGTCTTTGATTCAGGAGCCAAAGATGTGGGTCAAGAAGCATCCAGATAATGCCAGTCCTTGTCCATTGGAGTCATATCCAGGTATTCAAGTCATCCCAATGATGAGATCACATATCAATGGGTAGAATCAAACCATCCTCAGCGCATTCCTTTTCTATATTAATTTATTTTTAATTAATTACAAATTATTCATTTTGTATCCCAGCTGTAGCCCCCTACCTTGTGCCTTCCCAATTCTCCCTCCCTCTTCTCCTCTCTTGTCCCTTCTCCCAGTCCACTGATAAGGGAGGTCCTCTTTCCCTTCTATCTGAATTTAGCCTATCAGGTCTCATCAGGACTTGCTGTATTGTCTTCCTCTGTGACCTAGCAAGACTGCTCCCCTTCAGGGGGAAGTGATCAAAGAGCCAGCCTCTGAGTGCATGTCAGAGACAGCCCCTGTTCCCCTTACTAGAGAACCCACTTGGACACTGAGCTGCCATGGGCTACATCTGTGCAGGGGTTCTAGGTTATCTCCATGCACAGTCCTTGGTTGGAGTATCAGTCTCAAAAAAGACCCATTTGCCCAGATTTTTGGTTCTGTTGCTCTTTTTGTGGAGCTCTGGTCCCTTCCAGGTCTTTCATCCCCCACCTCTTTCATAAGATTCCCTGAATACTGCCCAAAGTTTGGGCAGTATCTATGGGTCTCAGCATTTTCTTCAATATCCTGCTGGGTAGAGTCTTTCAGGGTCCCTCTGTGATAAGCTCCTGTCCTGTTCCCTGTTTTATCCCTCTTCTGATGTCTGTCCCATTTTGCCTTTCTGAATGAGGATTGATCATCTTACCCCAGGGTCCTCCTTCTTGCTTAGCTTCTTTAAGTGTACAGATTTTAGTATGTTTATCCTATATTATATGTCTAATGTCCACTTACAAGAGCACATTCCTTTTCAAAGTCTGACCTACAAAAGCCCTATCATAAGAAAAGGACTGCCTGTCATATGCCACTGTGTTTAGTAACGTTTGTAGTACAACAGATTATATTGTGCATTATTCCATTCTGCAACAAAATTTTCAATAAATACAGGAAAAAACATTGTTGTGTAATGGTTTCTATCAAGGCTAAACCTTTCCACCTTGGAGGCAAACTTTTTAAGATATAAGATGGGAAAAATGAAGAGAAACAGAGGATACTTTAAGACAGGATGTTTACTAGGAGGAAAAAAAAAAAACAAAAACAAAACCCAAACCAAAAGATGTTCTAACACAGTGGTTCTCAGCCTTTCTAGTGCTTTGACCCGCTAATACAGCTCCTTATGTTGTGGTGATCCCCCAACCATGAAGTTATGCTTCTTGCTACTTCATGTGTTTTCTGGTGGTCTTAGGAGACCCTCAGGTTGTTAGAAATATTTTAACGGGAGGTGAACATTCTATCCTTCAGGGACGCTTCTTAAGATATGAAATGAACAACTCAAAATAGCTCCAGGAAGTCTTTAATACTAACAAGATTCATTAAGTTCCCTTTCCCTTCAGAAGTATAAAAACAATAAAACTCCTGTGAGTCACTCTCAGAGAAACTTAGGTGCTTAAAGGCTCAGACCAAGCTGCTTGGCAGAAGCAGAGGTCAGTCAAGCAACCTGGAAGAAAGGGAGACCAGAGAAACAACTCGGAACAAACAGGTACTCCCCTCAAGGAGCATCAGGCCAGAGAGGGACTAGTGACAGGCGTCTTCCAGCACACAGAGCTGCCTGAAAGCTGTGGGGCATGCTCCAGGTTTCCGACTTTAGTCACCTGTTCTGCGACAGACCTTTAGTTATGATAGTTGTCTTTGAGTTATTTCTGTTCCATTAAACCCAGGAAAACTAACTGGTTCACCAAAATGGACTTTTGTGGTATCTAACTTTGTCTGTTGTCAGTTCTCTCTCTGGGCTAAGTAGATGTTTTGTCACATCTCCCCAGGAACAGTACCACACAACAGATAGGAATACGCATCTCCAAGTCTGTCCTAAATACTATTCACTGTCTCACAGGGAATGATGACTTTTTAGGTTTTTCTTGTAACTTGCACCCAGAAGGCCAATCATTTTCACCTTTGTGACTTCAGTCATTAGGAAACTGCCTACAAAGTAGACATACAAAATGTCTGAACCAACTAATATTGGAGGATGGCTCCAAAACAATGAGATTTATCATAATATAAACTACCTATTGTATTTTATAATGCAAAGTAGTACTGTTGTTCAAATGAAGACATCTAATGAGTAATGAGAATTCTTCTTTGTGTCTGGATAGCAGAATGATGTATAAATTCATAGCTAGTATTAATGATGTTATATACATAAATAACAGTGATAATTTATGAGGGTAAATAATGCAAGTGAAATCAAGCATGCGAATAGACTCACGTTAGTGCTTCAGAATAATTATAATGAGGTGTAACTCCTAGAAACTTCTGGACTTCATCCATCACAGTAGCTGGGTCAGATCTCAGCTGTTGTCCATCAATAATTAGCAACTGCAAAGCCAAAAATAGAGACTTTATGAAAAGCAAAACTAAATTAAATCAACGAAACTGCCTCTCTTGACCTGGTATTGCATCAATAAGCCAGGCCACTACAAATGAGAAGAAAACGTGCACTCCATGGGCTACATTTAAACATTGACCTTGCTTCTTTCCTAGTTAATATTTAAAAATTTCCATAGGCATTTATGTGTGTATGTGTGAATTACAAACTCAGTTTATTCTTAATCAGAAATAAACGCAAGTGTCTGTTGCTTTGGAACTTCAGTAGGAACAGGAATTTCCCATCTGCAGTGCATATTCCCAGATAACCATCCAGCTTACTAATGTTATCATTAACCATGGGGCCAATGGCTCAAGAGTGGCCATTCAGGGGGAAAATATCCCACCTAGTTTTACAAACCACGATTAGGGATTGGAGGAAAATGTTTGATTCTGATTTTCTCACCGTGGCTCACTGCTGGAGAATATCAGACATGCACAGGGGGCTATTTGAAAAGAGTGCTACTGCCACAGTCCGCTTGGAGTTTAAATTGTGCCCTGGGCTGGAATGCGGACCATGGAGGCTGTGGATGTTTTTTCTCAGATTTCACTGTGCACCCATGTTTGCTGGGTCCTTCTCTTTGTGGCCATCCACCTCCTTAGTAACCTCTTCTTTCCTGGTAAGGTTCCCGCATGACAGAGAAACAGCAGGGACTTCTACAGAGTCTCGATCTAACTGACTTCTCTATTTCTCTATTTCTACATGTGTCAATGTATTCCTTGAAACCAACTGACAGTAAAAAAAAAAAAAAAAACCAAAACCTTCTAAATATGTGCTTCAGAGCCATGTAAATATATTGAAGGTACTAATAAAGTAAAACTATGTAAAAAAAAATAAAATAAAGCACAGTTTTTACTGTCTTTATTGCAAACTTATCCATGGTGAAGTTCATTATGTTTTCTGTTTGTCGATAAAATCGATTGTGATCTGACCAACGGAACCTATTTCCATGCCATTACCTGGGAAGTAGAAAAGTAGGCCAGCCATCTTTCTATGTGTACGGCATACCACCCAGGTATCAGACATCTCCTCTGCAACGTTTTTAAATCAGGCGGGGCCCAGTGTCCTGTTGTGATAACTTCATAGAAATTGAACCTCAGGGCAGCTGGATCTTCATGAGATCGCTGGTGCTTTGAAGGAAAAGTGATGTACAGAATTAGCCGTGAGTTTTCTTTTCTTGTAATGTTTGCGTAAGTATATGTGTGGAATTGTGTATTTGACACATTGCTTATTTTAAAGGTCAAGCTTTCACTAAATATCAAGTGACATGCAGATATATTTGGGGTTGGTAGGCTTTTAAAACACTTAGACAAAAGGCAGAGATAGAATGAAAGTATTTTTTCCAAGGGTCAGAATAGAAACCGAAAATACGTTAGTGACAGAAATATTAAGCGTGATATGCAAAAATCTAGATGACTAGGAGTGGTCTCACACGCTGCTTGGCCTATGGTGTCAGCACGGCTCCTTCTGGTGGTTCCTCTGTGTGGCAGCTCCTACGCAGGCAGACGCTTCAGATTCTGATATCTAAACATTGCTTAGCTGTCCCAGTCAAGGGAAAGTTGTCCAAAGTGCTTTTGCTCTATGGGTCTTTTTAGTATCAAGGCCTAGGAAACTTTCACACAAAATCACCGTTTGGCAAGATAACGGAGCCCAACTGAATGAGGGATGAATTTAATAATACAGTTGTTGAAAAATTATTAGTCGCATTCTCAGAAATCTAGTATGGGAGAGAGTGGAGTAATAGATGGTAACAAAGTCAGATATTTGAATGATATGTAAGAAGTTATTTAATGGTGACAACAGGCCAATAAAGGTGCAATCAAGACAAACAAATGATGAAAACCTTAATAATAAGTGAAGCTTTTGAGCTAAAGTGTGACAAGAAAAATTTCAATAATCAGAGAATAATAAAAAAAGAAACAAAGAGGGAACTTGAAAGTGGGTAATGCAAGTAAACCTGAATTAATGTGGATAAAGCATGTGCATATAAAAGAACCGGTTTTGCATAATATCTAAAAGTTAATATAAAGAAAATCTAACCTAGAAGAAACATGGTAAGATATAAAGCATGGTATGTTTGTCAACAGCTAGGTTTTTTTTTTCAATGTAAGAAGTAAGTTTTACGTGCAAACTATCCTAGAAAAATAAAGATAATTTAGTGAGAGGTCAAAGATTCAGAGTAGTAATTAACTTCCTGATGGGTGACACTAATATTTTGTTTTAAGTGTCATGCATGCAGATTACCTATTCAGTCTAATCAACAAAACATATAGAGATTCCATAAATTGGAAGAGTAATTGTAAATGTGCAGCATGTACATATTAAAAGAGTAAAGCAGGGCTAAAATATCTGTTATAAGCAGTGACAGGGGTGTGTTCAATCTGTTTATATTGACTTATACAGATTTAGCATCGGATTTTCTTTATATCCCTGCAACGAAGATTAGCATAAAAATATGAGCAGAAAGTCACAAAAGGACATATTTTATGGAAAAATAGTACTTTAGTTCCTCTGTGAGGTCCATTATAAAAATGTGGGGTAGAAATTACAGTGGCAGGTGACATTCGAGAGGGTTTCTCCTTTACACCTGCTGAGTTCCAGATTTATGGCCGTTACTGAAAAGACAGGTCCACCTAAGTAATAGGCTACATTATTTTGAAATGTGGAGCACTTTGGGGCCCTAGCCTCAGCAATACAGGCAATAAAAAGTATTATCAGAAAAAATAATTCCCTTAAACCTGTGTATTCAAAGAATTTATTTGGAACGCAGTCAGAGGTAAGCACTATACTGTGTATATTCTGTTTCATTCAAGTGATTTAATCTATACAGAACATACATTTCAGTCTACCCTAAACAGATTAAACATTCAGCATGCACATAAATATTTGAATTTAAAACTTTTAATTGAAGCTTGCATCTCAGTGTTTTGGTAATTTTTTAAAATTAACTTTAGTATAAAAGTCTTGGGGGGGACTCCATACACCCAACTTAACCAGAATCAAGGTCTATACAATCTTAAATGAACTTCTAAATGGTTAGAATCAGCTTTTTTAAGCAGTAGGGCTTCACGTTTGACTTTACACGTTCACTGTAAAATATGTTCTATTTATGTATACACCACCAAAACTGAGAAGTCCATGACAGAGTTAGAAACAGAACACAATTACAGTCATATCCTCTTTCATAACTCATGTTCATTGCCTATATTCAGTCCTTCTACATCCCTTAATATTTAGCCTGTCTTGTTCACTTTTATGCATGGTATGCAATATGTACTGGCTGATTTTATATCAAATTGATACAGGTTAGAGTCATCTGAAAAGAGGAAGCCTCAATTTTAAAAACTTGGTTGTAGGGCATATTCACATTTAATGATTGAAAGTGTCCAACCCACTGTGGGTGAGAACATTTCTGGAATGGTGGTCCTGGGTCTATTAGCAAACAGGCGGATCTAGCCAGTAAGCAGCACTCCTCCATGGCCTCTGCATCAGTGCCTACCTACTGGTTCCTGCCTTGTTTGAGTTTCTGATCTCATTTCCTTCAATGATGAACAGAGATAAGGGCGCATAACGCAAAGTGTTTCACGGTAGCAACAGTATTCCTCACTAAGATGTCATTTGGGGTAGTATTTTAAAAATGGATTTGTCTTGTTTTGGCTTATAAGTTTTCATTTATTTTTAACATAAAGGTCAGTGAAATACAAATACTGTAATTGAGAATCAATAAAAATTGACAGGGCCCCTGCACAAAACTGAAGTCCAAGTGGATCAAAGACCTCAACATAAAATCAGACACATTAAATCGGCTAGAAAAAAAAGTGGGGAATACCCTAGAACTCATTGGTACAGGAGAAAACTTCCTGAACAGAACACCGACAGCACAGGCTCTAAGAGCAACAATCAATAAATGGGACCTCATGAAATTGAAAAGCTTCTGTAAAGCAAAGGACACCGTCATCAAAACAAAGCGACTGCCTACAGATTGGGAAAGAATCATCACCAACCCTTTATCTGACAGAGGACTCATATCCAATATATATAAAGAACTAAACAAGCTGAAAAGCAATAAACCAAGTAATCCACTTAAAAAATTGGGAACAGAGCTAAAGAGAGAATTCTCTGTAGAGGAATATCGAAGGGCAGAGAAGCACTTAAAGAAATGCTCAACCTCATTAGCCATTAGGGAAATGCAAATCAAAACAACCTTGAGATTTCACCTTACACCCATCAGAATGGCCAAGATGAAAAACTCAAGGGACAACACATGCCCACATGCCGGAGAGGTTGTGGAGAAAGGGGAACCCTTCTCCACTGCTGGTGGGAATGTAAACTGGTACAACCACTCTGGAAATCAATCTGGCGCTTTCTCAGACAACAGGAATAGCGCTTCCTCAAGATCCAGCCATACCACTCCTAGGCATATACCCAAAAGAGGCGCAAGTACACAAAAAGGACATTTGCTCAACCATGTTTATAGAAACTGTGGCACATCTATACAATGGAGTATTACTCAGCAATGAAAAATAAGGAAATCATGAAATTTGCAGGTAAATGGTGGGACCTGGAAAGGATCATCCTGAGTGAGTTGTCCCAGAAGCAAAAAGACATGCATGGTATATACTCATTCATATAAACATACAACATAGAATAAACCCACTAAAATCTGTACATCTAAACAAACTAAGCAAAAGAGAGGACCCTAGATAAAATGTTCAATCCCCATCCTGAAAGGCAAAGAGGATGGACATCAGAAGAAAAAGAAAATAGGAAACAACCTCAGAACCTGCTACAGAGGGCCTCTGAAAGCCAGAAGAAAACAGGAAACAACCTTGAAACCTGCCACAGAGGGCCTCTGAAAGCTTCTGCAGTATAGACTGTCAAAGCAGATGCTGAGCCTGATGGCCAACTGATGGGCAGAGTGAATGGAATTTTATGTAAGAAGTTGGAAATAGTAAGAGCTGGAGGGGACGGGAACTCCACAAGGAGAGCATAGAACAAGATAATTTGAACACAGGGAACGTCCCAGAAAATCATACTCCAACCAAGGACTATTCGTGGAGATGACCTGGAACCCCTGCACAGGTGTAGCCCATGGCAGTTCAGTGTCCAAGTGGGTTACATAGTAATGGGAAGAGGGACTGCCTCTGACATAATCTGATTGGCCTGCTCATTGATCACCTCCCCCTGAGGGGGGAGCAGCCATACCAGTCCATGGTAGAGGACAATGCAGCCACTTTTGATGAGAACTGATAGACTAAGATCAGAAAGAAGAGGAGAACCTCCCCTATCAGTGGACTTGGGGAGTGGCATGCATGCAGAAAGGGGAGGGAGGGTGGGATTGGGAGGGGAGAAGGGAGGGGCTTATGGGGGGATACAAAATGAATAAAGTGTAATTAATGAAAAAAATTGACAGGGCCTCCAAAAGGAGACCAACAGAGCCAAAAACAACAGCTACAACAAAATCCTGAGCCCTGGGGACCCTGCAGAAACTGATACCCCAACCAAGGACATTGCATGGAGAGGACATAAAACCCAGGCTCAGATGTAGCCCATAGACTCTGTATCCAAGTGGGGTCCCTTATAAGGAGAACAAGGGCTTTCTCTGGTATGAACTGAGTGGCAGGCTCTCAAGTCATCTCCTCCTGAGGGAGGAACACCCTTACCAAGCCACAGAGGAAGACAATGCAACCAGTCCTGATGAGACCTGATAGGCTAGGACCAAATAGAAGGGCAGGAGGACCTTCCATATCAGTGGACTAGAGGAGGGGCATAGGAGGAGAAGAGGGAAGAAAGGTGGGATTGGGAGTAGACAGGGGAGGAGGCCACAGCAGGGATACAAAGTGAATAAATTTTAATAAATGATAATAGTAAAAAGAAAAAAACAAAATCTCATTATAAAAATTAATTTTCATTATGAGACCACTTTATTATTTTTATTTTACTTATTATTTATAATTCATTCACCTTTTATTAGAGTTGTAGCCTCCTCCCTCATCTCCTCTTGGTCTTGTCCTCCCCTTCTCTTCGTCCCTTATATCCCCTCCGCTAGTCCACTGGCAAGGGAGGTCCTTCTCCTCTACTATCTGACCTTAGCCTATCAGGTTTCTTCAGGACTGTCTGGATCCTGTTTCTCTGTGGTTTTAGTAGGCCACCTCTCCAAGGGAAGGTGATCAAAGAGCAGGCAATCAACTGCTTGCCAGAGACTGCCCCTGCTCCCTTACTAGCAGACCCCAATAATGACTGAGTTGCCCATTCATAGCCAAACATCATTTTAGTGGAATGTTTGAAACCTTTGCCATCACATCTTTCCAGCAAAAAAATACAACACAGGTCTTGTCACTAAATTAACAAAACATGTTATTTGATTTCATATTTCAATCACTTCTAATTACATCAGCCATTTTCACATAAATTATTGAGTGGCTACATTTTAACATAAACTATTGAGTGGCTATGCTTGCTATGTAGCTCCCTGTTTGTTTCCTTTCCTCACTTGTTTACTGATATTTTTTTTTATTTATTTGACATGTTGGAGGACATGCATAAATGAAAGCATGAAGTAATTTTCCCTGTGTTGCTAAAGATCTACTCTTTAGATATCGACTTTTAGTTTCAATATATTTTGACACACCAACATTTTACATGTTTGTTTGATTTTTGGAAATACTATAATTCTTTATGTTGTTACTTTTTCTGTTATATTATTGTTGAAATCCCTTGATGGATTCTGGACAGTTTAAATATTTAACTCTTTATAGTTGAATGGATAGATACATGGATGGATGGATAGATAAATCAGTAGGTAAGTAGATACATACATACAAAGATACATACATAGTCTTGATTTTTGTTAAGATATTTATACATTCCACAGTTTAGTGTATCTGGGTTTTAGTTAATGACTAATTCAAGCTGCAACTGAATTTACTCAATACCACTCTTCTTCATACATACCTGGTACCAGGAATATGCCCTGTCTGAGGGATCTATGAGTATAGTAATGATCTTGGCTTTGGGAACAAGAGATGCCGCTCTTTTGGGAGCCTCTTCTGAGTGGAAGTAGTTAGCACTCTTCTCAAACAGAAAATCAGTAGTAATGTTGGAGGGAGTGGGGAAAAAGTCCATATACCTGCAGGTAGGGAGAGGTAAATTAATTAATCTGAGCAGTATTTACTTTTTATTTTGATGTCCCCTGAGTAAGAGGGTTTTCCATTTGTTTGCACCAAGCTCAAATTAGTGTGTTATAAAATCATCAGATAGGCACCATGATTTGTACTTCTCCCGTAAAAGCAACCCAGAAGGTTGTGTTCGTATGACTCACTTAAGGCAGAGGAAAGAGCGAGATAAGGAGCTGATAGAGAATGATAGGAAAATACAACAGAGCCAAGGTTCTCTGTTATCACAAACCAAATCTAAATCTACAATTTGTGCCTGTAGCATACAAACTTGGACCATCTTTCTTTACTGAAACTTTGAAAAGTAAATTGTGTTTGCAAATTTGAATGCTAAGATCTTAAGGTTAGATTAAAGTTCACAAAATAGAAAGACATGTCAGTCAAAATAGCTATTAAAAATTAAACGGATTAGGCATATCTGTTCTCTTTCATAATGTCTATAAAATTTAGTAGTATACACAGTAATATCAGCACATTATAATTTATCTGGAGTAATTAAGGGGCTATTTCCTGCCAGTGGATCCGGCAATGCCTCATAGGTTCACTTCTCCATATGCTGTCGGAGCAGTGCTCTGTGTGTAGATTATGGGATCAATATGTTCTGAGGCTAATTCAGTACACGGCTTTAATTATGTGTGTAACCCTCTTTACAGCTCGTCACTTCTCTCGCCCTCAAATGTTCTAGAAAGAAATAATGAGAGCAATTAAGAATTCATACAAGGCACCAATTTTCCTCTTTGACATTTGTTATTATGTTTCCCAAATGAAGAGTACTGAAGAATCTCATCTGTATTCTTGCTTAAAAATTTGTGTTCCATTTGAGCTCAGAGATAAGAGAAATTGCTTTTCTCTCTTTGATGATTTTCATGCAATTTAAGGATGTAAAATTGAGATAGGTTAGTAATACCTTAGATGTGAAGGGAGCACAGTTACACTCAGGCTGAGGAGCGAAAGCTGCACACTGGCATTGCCCTTCTTGGGCCTTAATTCTATAAGGTTCACATAGAACATGTATGGGAACATGTTATGGGACACACAAAATTACATGATACAAAATGTGCATTGAGCAGAATTTTCCCCACTAGAGATTTTCTTATATACACAGGGGATAGAAATCAAATATAGGCTTATAATTTCTTGGAAAGTTGGGATACAGCCAGAGAAAAATTCAACAGAGTGAATATCATCTCCAATATTAGCTTTATTAATTTTAGATTATGGAAAGCATAGTTATTTTAAGTGTTTTCCTTCATTTATCAAGCGCTAATTAATGCTCCTTCTGTGTGTGAGTGGAATTAATATAGTTTAGGAAAAGCTCTATTATAATTTGCATGACTAATACTGTCTGTATTGCAACACAACATACACAGCTCATGTGGTTAATGAAGATACATGTCCCAGAGCACAAAATAAAGCAACCTCAGGCATCACTGTGAAGACAAATTATGTGTTTAATAAAATAAATGGAAGAACTGTAAAAGAAGAGTATGCTGAAAGAGAATTTTAAATATCCTTATAAATAATTATGATGAAAAAATACCCTGCAATGTTCCTTATTCAATCATATTAACTTACCAGAAAAATATTATCATTATTGCACTGTCCAAATCAAATTATAAGCAATACTGATTAAACATATCATCATTATAAATTAATTTCTAATTCACTGTGGTAGAATTGAGCATAACAAATTCATTCTGTAATTATGCAGATGCCATGCACACATCTGTAATTGCTCTGCAATGATGGAGCATGTGTTAATATTGGAGTTCATTTTTTGTTGTTATTCTTACCACTCAATTCCCTTGTGATAGTTGTTGCCATTAAAAAATTGAACCTCTTCAAATGTTTTTGGGCTCGGGAGATTGCTGATGATGGAAGGGTGCATAAGAAGAAATAAATAAAGTGCAGTTGTTCCTATTAGAAAGAAAAGATATATGTTACATGCTAATAAAAAAGAGATTAAAATATCAATGTCATATTTTCTACATAAAACTTTATCGTTCATTTCTACTAAAGTTTATTTCTTTTGATTATATCGTTTATTTTTATTACGAAAGCTTTATCATTTATTTCAGTAAAGATGATTTCTGTTACATAATGACATTTACAGATGAGAAAACCAAAGTCACATGTCTAATAAATGAAAAGGCCAAGAGGTGGATACCCAGTGTACAGCTCCCTAGAGGCACAGCATTAAACAATAGATTCAGAAGCTCTTTCTTGGTAAATAAAATATTAAGTTCCTCTCACACATACAGCAACATCTCCTTGAACTCTTGCCCCTTCATATGCAGATTTAAACTTTTTTGTTTTTTAATTTAAATTTATTTTTTTATAATTTATTCTTTTAAAATCCCAATTGTAGTCCCCTCCCTCATTTCCTTCTGGTACCACACTGCCTCACCCTTCCACCCCATCTTCAGCCCTATGTCTCAGAAAGGTGGAGCCCTCCAACCCCAGCCTATCCAGTCTCAATAGGACTGCCTGCATCCTCATCCTCTGTGGCCTGGCAATGCACCGTCCTGCCCCCATCTATCAGGGAGAAGTGATCAAAGAGCAGGCAGGCTAGTTCCTGACAAAGAGAGACACTGATCCCCTTACTAGGATACCCACATGGAGACTGAGCTATCAGCTACATCTGAGCAGGGGGCCTAGGTCCTCTCTATGCATGGTCCTTGGTTGGTGTATCAGTCTCTTCAGGACTTCATGAGCCCAGATTTGTTAGCTTTTCTGGTCTACTTATGGAGCTCTTAATCTGCTCTGGGTCACTCTATTCCTCTACTCTTTCCGACAACTCCCTGTTGTCTGCCCAAAGTTTGGCTGTGAGTCTTAGCATCTGGTTCAATCCAATTCTGGGTAGAGTCTTTCAGAGGACATTTATGGTAGGCTTCCATCCAGTTGCCTCTCTTCAACTGCCTCCATTTTCTATTCTATTTGCCCTTCTGAATAAAAATTAAGCATCCTCCCTAGGGTACTAATTGTTATTTAGTTCTTTAGGTATGTGGATGGTAATATGGTTTTCCTGTATTATATGGCTAATATCTGCTTATAAGTGAGTATAGTATATTCCATGCATGTCTTTCTGGTTCTCAGTTACCTCAATCAGGATGATCTTTTATAATTCCATCCATTTGCCTGCAATTTTCATGGTTTCCTTGTCATTAATAGGTGAGTAGTATTCCATTGTGTAAATGAACTACAGTTTCCGTATCTATTCTTCGGTTGAAGGACATCTAGGTTGTTTCCAGATTCTGGCTTTTATTAATACAACTGCTATGAACATAGTTGAGCAAATGTCCTTGTTATATGGTTAAATGTCCTTGTTATATTTCCAGTATATGTTAAGGAGTGGTATAGCTGGATCTGGGGATAGTACTATTCCAAAATGTCTAAAAAACCATCAGATAAATTTCCCAAAGTGGCTGAACAAGTTTGTATTCCCACCAGAAACAGAGGAATGTTCCCCTTTCTTCACATCCTTGCCAGCATAGAGTGTCACTTGAGTTTGATCTTAGCCATTTTGATGGGTGTAAGATGGGATCTCAAAGTCGTTTTGATTTGCATTTTCCTGCTGACTAAGGAAGTTAACCATGTCTTTAAGTGCTTCTTGGCCATTCGATATTCCTCTGTTGAGAATTTTCTGTTTAGTTCTGCACCAAATTTTTAATTGGATTATTTGGTTTGTGGGAGTTTAATTTCTTGAGTTCTTTAAATAACCTGGATATTAGCCCCCTATTGGATGTAGGGGTGGTGAAGATCTTTTCCCAGTCTGTAGGCTGTCGTTTTGTTCTGTTGAAAGTGTCCTTTGTTTTAGAGATGCTTTTGAGTTCCATGAGGTTCCAGTTATTGATTGTTGATCATAGAGCTTGTGCTGTTGCTGCTCTGTTCAGGAAGTTATCTATTGTGTCAATGTTAGAGGAATAAGTAAGGAAGAGCCTTGAACTCACTGGCACAGAAGACAACTCCCTGAACAGAACACCAACAGCACAATCTCTAAGATTAACAATCAGTAAATGGGACCTAATGAAATTGAAACTTCTGTAAACCAAAGGACACTGTCATCAAAACCAAACAACAGTCTACAGATTGGGCAAGGATCTTCACCAACCCTATATTTGACAGAGGACTGATATCCAGAATATATACAGAACTCAAGTTAAACACCAACAAACCAAGCAATGTAATTAAAAAATGGAATACAGAGCTAAACAAAGAATCTCAATAGAGGAATTTTGAATAGCAGTCATCAGTGAGATGCAAATCAAAACAACTCTGAGATTTCACCTTATACCCATCAGAATGGCTAAGATCAAAAACTCAAGTGACAATACATGCTGAAGAGGTTGTGGAGAAAGGGTAACCCTCCTCAATTGCTGGTGGGAATGTAAACTTATACAATCACTCTGGAAATAATTCTGGTACTTTCTCAGAAAGTTAGGAACAGTGCTACCTCAAGATCCAGCTATACCATTCCTAGGCATATATCCAAAAGATGCTCAAGTAGACAATAAGGACATTTGCTCAACCATGTTTGTGGCAGCTTTATTCATAATAGCCAGAATCTGGAAACAACCCAGATGTCCCTCAATGGAGGAATAAATACAGAAGTTGTGGTACATTTACACAATAGAATATTACTCAGCTATTAAAAACAAGAAAATCATGAAATTTGCAGGCCAATGGTGGGAACTAGAAACGATCATCTTGAGTGAGGTATCCCAGAAGCAGAAAGACACACATGGTATATAATCACTTATAAGTGGATATTAGCCATATAATATAGGATAAACGTACTAAAATCTGTACACCTACAGAAGGTAAACAACAAGGAAGACACTAGGGAACAACCTCAATCCTCATTCAGAAGGGCAAATGAGATAGACATCGGAAGCAGGAGATAGACAGGGAACAGGACAGGAGCCTACCACAGAACGCCTCTGAAAGACTTTACTAATAGAGTATCAAACCAGAGGCTGAGACTCAGCCAAACTTTGGACAGAATGCATGGAATTTTATTAAAGAGGGGAGAAATAGAAAGACCTGGAGGGAGACAGAAGCTCTAAAAGGAGACTAACAGAGAAAAACAAAAAACAACAACAACAAAAAAACAACCCCTGAGGATTCTGAAGAGAATGATACCCCAAACAAGGACAATGCATGGAGAGAACTTAAAACCCTTGCTTGGATATAGCCCATAGACTCATTCTCCAAGTGGGTACCCTAGTAAGGGGAACAGGGGCTTTCTCTGACATGAACTTAGTGTCAGGCTCTCTGATTAACTCCCCTTGGGAAGTGCAGCCTTGCCAGGACACAGAGGAAGATAATGTAGCAACCATTCTTGATGAGACCTGATAAGCTATGGTCCAATAGAAGGGGAGGAAGACCTTCCTATCAGTGGACTAGGGGAGGACCATAAGAGCAGAAGAGGGAGGGAGGGTGGGATTAGGAAGAGACAAGGGAGGGGGCCATACATATCTGTGATACAAATTGAATAAACTGTAGTAAATGATAATAATTTAAGAAAACCATGACTGTGTGTTGGATTTTGTGACATGCTTTTTCAGCATCTATGATGATCATTTTTTTTTCTTTCCTTTTGTTTATATGGCAGATTATATTGATGAATTTCTGTATACTGAACTACTCCTGCATCCCCAGGATGAAGCCTTGGTCATGATGGATGATGTCTTGGATGTGTCCTAGGATTTGGTCTGCAAGTATTTTATTGAGTATTTTTGCTTCAATGTTCCTAAAAGAGATTGGTCTGAAGTTGGCTTTTTTTTTTTTTTTTTTTTTTTTTTTTTTTTTTTTTGTGGGTCTTTGTTTGGTTTAGGTATCAAGGTGACTGCGGCCTCACAGGATGAATTTGGTAATGTTCTTCTGTTTCTATTTTGTGTATTAATTTGAAGAGTATTGGTATTAGCTCTTCTTTGAAGGCCTGGTAGAACTTTGTACTGAAACCATATGGCCCTGAGCTTTTTTTTTTTTGGTTGGGAGATTTTGTTTGCCTGATCTTGATTCAACTTTGATAAGTAGACTTTATCAAGAAAATTGTCCATCTCATTTAGATTTTTAAATTTTGTGGCATATAGGCTTTTGTAGTGAGACCTAATGATTCTTTGGATTTCCTCAGTGTCTGTTGTTATGTCTCCCTTTTCATTTCTGATTTTGTTGATTTTGATAGTGTCTGTCTGCTGTTTAGTTAGTTTGACTAAGCATTTGTCTATCTTGTTGATTTTCTCAAAGAACCAGCTTTTGGTTTTATTGATTCTTTGAATTGTTCTCTTTGTTTCTAATTTATTGAGTTCAGCCCTAAGTTTGATTATTTCCAGCTGTCTACTACTATTGGGTGTGTCTGTTTCTTTTTTTCTAGGGCTTTCAGGTGTTCCATTAAGTTGCTAATATGGGATGTCTCCAATCCCTTTATGAAGTCACTTAGTGCTATTAACACATTCTCTTATTTTAACCCAAAATAATATTCGGTAGACCATTTTTTCCACTGTTTTCTTACCATTAACTAGATTAATTCATTTTGAAAACAGTTAGTGTTGGTGTTCATATTATATGTTCATAACTGGATATGTTCATATCCAGTTAGTGTTTATATTATACTTTGTGGTTCTCTGAAGCAATATTAAATCATATACTTAATGTAAATGAGAAACCCAGTCAAGGTTAGTTTTCAGAAATCTGGTTTCAATTTCCTTCTGCAGTCAGATGTCACTCGTATAGAAAGCCTCTCTATTTTGGGAACCTAAATCTGATATGTCATTGATCGATGCTTAATTTCAGTCAAGTAGATCAATATACTCAATAAAAGCTGATATGTTATTCATTATATGCCACAAGAGTGATGATTGGTAATAATTCTTGATTAAAAAAACATATGTGTGTAGACATAAAGTTACTGTATAATTCAAATGCTGATTTCTGTACCACCAAGTCTGGTTGCAATCCTTGTTCTGTAAACACTGCTCCCCAGTTGTCCCTGATATGCTGATAAAACAGCTTACAGCTCATTGCTGTGCTTAGGAAAGAATAGGGCTGAACTTCCTGCCAGCCAGGGGAAGAGGAGTTAGAGGAGAAAGCAGGAGAGTCATCCACAGCCAGGTATCCAGGAGGGACTAGGAGAGAGAGAAACTACAAAGTGCAAGTGCCTCTGAGATGTACACTGGGAGGAAGCCAAATTAGCATAGAGGATCAATGAGTTAAAACTACTCAGTTCTTGTTCTGTGAAGGTTGTTAAAATAACGTAATAGAGTCTCAATTATTTGTGTGGAAACTGAATTAAGAGAGAAACTGAGAAGCACAGTTTTATAAAAATAACTGTAACTCATGTGCTAACCCTAATAAATGTTAAGTGTATGTGTGTATTTGAGTCAAGTACATAGGTAATAGAAGGACTCAAAGGAAGTATGAATAACAAAAGAAAGGCATTAACAATGAATCTAAGGGAGCCATTCCTTTGCATTAGAGGTGTATAAGCATGTAGATATTAAACATATTTAACATGCGGCTCCAAGTTTTATTGGTTGAATTAAATAAGAAACACAACACTCTTTTAAAGGCCATGTAGATTGTATTTAAGCAAAGTTAAATACAGTAGCAGGTTTTAATTTTCTGGGTCTTTTAATGTAAGCATCTTTTAATTAATTAGTTAATTATTCCGCTGAATAAACAAAATTATACAGAAAGCCATTTGGCCTCTTAAATAACGCTCTAAGACCATGGTCCTGTTTCTGAATGTCTTATGCAGGGGCTCTCATCCAAGTTATCTCTTTTTTTTTTTGCTAAATGTTCTAAGGCAACCTGCATGCTGTGCTGGTCATTTATTTATTTTTAATAAAATTTAAATGAAAAAAACAAAACTAGGTACAAGTGAGAGACATCTGGAAAGAGGGAACCTTAGTTGAGAAATTACCTCTGTCAGGTTAGCCTGAAGGGTAGAATGAGAGGAATTTTCTTGAATAATGATTGCTGTTGGAGGGCCCTATGCTATGCTTGGGAGGTAGTCTTGGGAATTAAGGTATAAGAAACAGAAAAATGTGAGCTTGGAAGCAAGCTAGTAAGCAGCATCCAGCGGTTTCTTCCCCAGGTCTTGACTTGAGGTTTCTTCCTTGAGTTCTGCTCTGACTTCCCTCAATTATAGGACTGTGGTCTGAGCACGTAAGGCTAATAAAATATTTTCTTCAAAGTTGCTTTTGGCCATGGTCCTTTTCACAGGAATAGAAAGTAAATTAGCATATTCTTTCTTTCTCCTTCCTTCCTTCCTTCCTTCCTTCCTTCCTTCCTTCCTTCCTTCCTTCCTTCCTTCCTTCCTTCCTTCCTTCCTTTCTTTCTTTCTTTCTTTCTTTCTTTCTTCCTTTCTTTTCTTCTTTCCTTCTTTCTTTTCTTCCTTTCTTTCCATAACAGTGCTTGATAAATCTACTCTGTCTAAAGCTATTCTCCTTTAGGAAGTGCCTCTCAACTGATTTGGCAAAGAATTCCCAGTTAAGATAACACAGGGCTTGTAATTAATTCCCAAGTAAGTCTTCTGGTTGGTAGTACTGGGAACTATTCACAAACATATATTAGTGAAATTAAAATTTGATCACAAATGTGACATATCTTTTTAGGCAACAGAAACAGGCTACTTCTCAGTCTTGTGTTAGCTGGGGAAGATGTTTCTTCCATGCATAGTTTTGTGTGTGTGTGTGTGTGTGTGTGTGTGTTACAACACAATGTCTAAAAGTAATTTTTAGCCTTTCAGCAATATTTATTTTATTGCACTTTTATTAATTCTTTGAGAATTTTGTAACTTGTATTATGAATATAGTCATCACCCTTCTTTCTCACTCCTCTCAGATCCATCTTCTCTAACTAACCAACTTTGTGTACTTTAAAAAAATGTAGGCATTCAGACCCAATTTGTGTTACCCATATGCTCTTGGATATATGGAATTCCTCACCCTCTTATCCCTGAGTACTGGGGAAGAGGTTTGATATAGCTGTAATTTAGGCCTGTACATTCTACAGTACTCATTATCTACAACTGACAAGTTGAGGTCTGTCTGTTAATTGTCATCTATTAAAAAAAAAGAAAAATAACTTCTTAATTTATGGATATAATAAGTCACTAGTGGATAGTTTACTCCTATTCTCATTAGGCAGAGAAATAGTAATAATTTCTCCTGTAAGTCCCATGCCCTATTAATCTACAGAGTCAGGGTCCAGATAACGTTGCTAGGTATGGGTCTCATCTTGTGGAGAAGCCCTTAATTCCAATCAGAAACTGATTAGTTGGTTACTCCATAATGTTTATGTCACTACTACTGCAGCAGTGTGTGTGTGTGTGTGTGTGTGTGTGTGTGTGTGTGTGTTGCCAGGATGGTTATTATTGTAGTACTTAGATAAAAATGATGAATTAATGATTGCTTTTCTCCTCTTCTCGTAGCATGGATAGCAGTGTTCAGAACCATGAAAGCTAACCAGCATGGATGAAGCTTATGGGTTAGTACCAGCTTGGTTTCTCCATGTTCTATGATTCAAACATGTAGTATATTCAGCAATATAATCTTACCATCAAGTCTTATAAGGTAGCTTAGAATATTGGCAATGACTTGTAATGTTAAATCAATAAGATCTTATTTGGCACTAGCTCCAAATAGGGTACCTATATCTGGCGAAGGCTATTTTCAGCCTATGTTGCCTAGTAGGGACTTGGTTTTTCCATTTGAGGTTAACTACATGTAAACTTTTTTATTTACGCATGTATTGGAGAAATTTCTACAGTAATATATTTCTCTATGAATTTTTTGAGAGCTATTTTGTGTTATTTATCCCTTTTAATATCCCCTCCTCTACATTATATCATTCCCATTATAATGCTTTCTGTTCTGTTATTCTCCTTTGATCCTTTATACCACTGTACACTCTCTCCCAGCACTTAAATGCTTCTGTTTCTAGCCCTTTGCCAATTTCCTGGCCTCTATAGGTATTCCAAATGCAACACATATATATGAAGATTAAAATATATTGTTTCCTGATTTCTTTCTCAATGTTTGTTACTTACTTACAGAAAGGATACAGACTATTGTGTATTGGTTTTGTATCCTACTTTACTGAATGTATTTATCAACTGTGGTCTTCTAGTGGAGTATTTAGGGTCTTTATGTTGAAAGTCATTTCTAAAAATAAGAATATTATGACTTCTTCCTTTCCTTTCTGTATCCCTTTTATGTCTTCATTTATCTTATTGATCTATCTAAGACTTTAATTATATTGAACAGGAATAGGGGTAAAGTAGACATCTTTGCTCCTTCCTATTTTTAGTGAAAATGATATGAGCTTTTCCTCATTAAAAAATATGTTAGTGGTGGGCTCATTTGGTAAATCATATTTAAGATTTGTGTATGTTGAACAAGTTTTAGAACGAAGCCAACTTTATAATTTTAGGTAATTAATGTGTTCTTGAATTTAGTTTGCAAAGATATTGTATTGAAAAGCTTGGTATCTATGTTCAGTAGCAAGATTGACCTATAATTTTCTATTTTAAATGGATTTTTGTATCAGGTTGGCACTTGCTTTATAAAAATAATGTGGAAATGTTTCTTTATTTTTTTATTACATGACATAGCATAATAAGTATTAGCACTAGTTATCTCTTTATGTTTGTAAAATTCTTTTTTTAATTTTTATTTAACTTTTATTAATTACACTTTATTCATTTTGTATCCCCCCCATAAGTCCCTCCCTCCTCCCCTCCTGATCCCACCCTCCCTCCTCTTTCTGCATGCATGCCCCTCCCCAAGTCCACTGATAGGAGAGGTCCTCCTCTCCTTCTTTCTGATCTTAGTCTATCAGTTCTCATCAGAAGTGGCTGCATTGTCATCTTCTGTGGCCTGGTAAGGCTGCTCCCCCATCAGGGGGAGGTGATCAAAGAGCAGGCAACTAGGAATAGCGCTTCCTCAAGATCCAGCCATACCACTCCTAGGCAAAAGAGGCTCAAGTACACAAAAAGGACATTTGCTCAACCATGTTTGTAGCAGCTTTATTTGTAATATCCAGAAGCTGGAAACAGCCCAGATGCCCCTCAACTGAAGAATGGATGCAGAAACTGTGGTAAAATTCTTTTTATAAAATGCAACCCACACTTTTTTTGTTGTTGTTGTTGAGAAATTTTTAGTTACCACTTCTATGACATTTCATACTAAAACAGTTATATTTAAATTATTTATTTTACCTTTACTTAACTTTGGTAGGAGTGTGTGTTTGTATGCCTGCATTTTTTTATTTTATATTTTCTAGTTTGTTGAAATACAGATTTTTAAAATATGTCCTTATGATTCTTTGAATTTCCTCAGACTCTGGAAAAATCTCCATTTTTATCTCCAATTTGGTTAAATTAGATTCTCTATTTATTTTGGTGAATCTGGTTAATGTTTTGCCAATCTTGTTACTCTTTTCAAAGCACAAGATTTATTTCATTGATCTTTTGTCATTTTTAATCTCTGTTTTTATTAATTCTAGCCATGTTATTGATTATATTTTTTCTCCTGCATTAGGAAGATGTTGTTTTTATTTTTGCAAGACATTAAGATGCATCATTAAGTTTTCTATTTGAGAGTTTTCATATTTTCTGATACAGGAAAATAGTACTATAAGGTTTGTTGTGTTTCATATATTTTGGTATATAACATTTTCACTATTATTCAATTCTAGGATTTTTAAAAACTTTTTTTCTTAATTTCTTCTTCGACACAAATATAATTCACATTCAGAAGGGTGTTATTTTGTTCTCATGAGTTCATTTACTTTCTGCCATTTCTATTCCTATTGATACCCAGTTTTATTCCAGTGTGCTCAGATAGAATGCATATTGTTATTTCCATTTCAGTACATGAGTTGGGACTTGTTTCCATCCTAATATGTATTCAGTTCTGGAGAAAGTTTAATGGGTTTTTGAAAAGAATATGTATTCTTCAGTGTCTAAGTAAAATGTTCTGTAGATATCTCTTAGGTTCATTTGATTTATGATGTCATCAATTTCCAGAATTTCTCATTGATAGGCAAAACTTTTCTAAGCTCCTAGGCCAGCTGCTGAAAACAGAAGGATTGTATCTTATAAATAGAAGATATGGCTTAGAGTTTGTAATCTCAAACGCCAAATATACAAAGGAAATCACTATCTAACCCAACTATGGAGCAGCACCTTTCTGAACGTTGTAAACAATAACAATTGATAATTTGACATAAACCTTTAAAGCCAGAAAGTCTGGAAAGACATATTTCAAGTCCTAAAATCAAAAAGAATTAATCCAGATTATTATACCCAGCAAAACTCTTTGTTAAACTTGAAAGAGAAATGAAATGGAAACCACAAAGAAATATTTGACTACAATGGCCACTAGAAGAAATATGTCAACACCAGAAGAAATATGCCAATCTGGATATGAGAAACACATTCAAGAAGTCACAGGAAACAAAGGTAGCATGGACTGTTTCTTAGACTCAAGCATAGATAGGCCAACTGGATGGTCTCAATCAGGCTGAAGGTAGGGTTCTAGGTATCCAGATTACAGTGTGGTGGCTAGAGAGTCCCTAATGAGGAGCAAGCTTAGATCTGGTGCTTCATGCCATGTGAGCAGGCTCCTCAGACATCTCTCATTGCCTAAGTTGTTTTATGCTGATGAGTGATGGCTGACATAGTAACACTAAAAACAGAAGGAATTCTGTGTTTCCAGTTCAAGACACAAGCACTATACATAATCCAGGTAGTGGCTGTGGTAGCTATTAGTGAGGTTTCTAACACTAGCCACACAGTGCAGAGTTCCTGACTTTGAAAGCCCACTGTTTGCTTATTCAGCTACCAGGATGTGGTTAAAATGTTCCAAAAGAAAACAGCTGACAGCAAATACTTTGGAAGCTACAATGGTGGAAATATCAGAAAGCAACCGGAAAACACCTGTTATATAATACCTGAGAACAGAAGGCTTTAGAAAGCTAAATCATTGAAACAGTAAGCCTCCCTGCTTTGGACCTTCAAAGGGCTTCAAATGTTGAGCAGTCTGACACTGGAAGCTGTGGCCTGCAACTGTGGAGCACAAACGTCCTGGCTTTAAAGGTTCACTGCTCCCTCACACCTGAGCACGCTACTGCTGCATGTTGCCAGTTGTGAAAGCTTGAAGCGATGAGTCTGTATTGATGAGTGTCTACAGTATAATCTTCAGAGGTATGCAGCTATGTCACACAGGATCTTATGTCTGCTGACACTGGGAAAACGACCACTTATTTCCACCTTAATGAAGTGAGAGAGCCCAAGGCAACTGTTTTTTCATTGAAATTAAAAGAGTTAGAAAATAATCCTTATTGCTTAGCTTCTGTAGTTGTCCATATTTTAGTATGGTTATCCAATATTATATGTCTAATATCCTCTTATAAGTGAGTATATACCATGTGTGTCTTTCTGCTTCTGGGATACCTCACTCAGGATGATCTTTTCTAGGTCCCACCATTTGCCTGCAAATTTCATGATTTTCTTGTTTTCAATAACTGAGTAGTATTCCATTGTAAATGTACCACTATTTCTGTATCCATTCCTCCATTGAGAGACATCTGTGTTATTTCCAGGTTCTGGCTATTATGAATAGAGCTGATATGAACATGGTTGAGCAAAGGTATTTGTTGTGTACTTGAGTATATTTTGGATATATGCCTAGGAGTAGTATAGCTGAATCTTGAGGTAGCACTCTTCCTAATTATCTGAGAAAGTGCCAGATTGATTTCAAAAGTGGTTGTAAAAGTTTACATTCTCACCAGCAATGGAGGAGGGTTCCCTTTTCGCCACAACCTCTTCATCATGTGTTGTCATTTGAGTTTTTGATCTTAGCCATTCTGATGGTGTAAGGTGAAATCTCAGGGTCATTTTGATTTGCATTTCCCTGGATGACCCTGGGTAATCTGATCAGTCCTCATTCAGAAAGGCAAAGAGGATGGGCATCAAAAGAGGGAGAAAACAGGGAACAGGACAGTAGCCTACCACAGAGGACAACTGAAAGACTCTACCTAGCAGGGTATCAAAACAGATGCTGAGACACATAGCCAAACTTTAGGCAAACTGCAGGGAAACTTATGAAAGAAGAAGGGGACAGAAAGACCTGGAGGGGCAAGGAGCTCCTGGTGAGAAACAGAATCAAGAAATCTGGGTGTAGGGGTCTTTTCTGAGACTGATACTCCAACCAAGGACCATGCATGGAGATAACTTAGAACCCCTGCAAAGACCTAACCCATAGCAGCTCAGTCTCCAAGTGGGCTCACTAGTAAGGGGAACAGGAGCTGACTCTGATATGAACTCAGTGGCTGGCTCTTTGATCCCCTCCCCCTGAGAAGGGGAGTAGCCTTACCAGGACACAGAAGAAGACAATGCAGCCAGTGCTGAAGAGACCAGATAAGCTAGTGTCAGAGGGAGGTGGAGGAGAACCTCTCTTTTCAGTAGACTTGGGGAGAGGCATGGGAGGAGATGAGGGAGGGAGAGTGGATTTGTGACAGGACGAGGGAGGGGGCTACAGGTGGAATATAGTGAATAAACTGTAATTAATAAACAAAAGCAAATCTAACACTCATTATGTTAGTAAACATTAACACAAGTCAGTGAAGGAAAAAGAGAATGTGAGGGAGATGGTTAAAAATTGAATATAACTAAGTAAGAGGCTAACTGCCAGACAGAAACATTTCAAACACAGTAAAAAATACAGTCAATAAAGTTACGAGCACAATCTTAAACAATTAATCTTATTTGTTCCTGAAAACAATGCATCACAAATGAGAAAATGCGAGAACTACAAATTCTAGAGAAAAGAGACAGACTGGAAAGTGGAGGGGACATGCAATATAGGGGCTCGTTAACTGTTTAAAATGATGATGAGGAAAAACAAAGAAGAGAGATTAAAAAAGTCATTTTTTTAAAGAATTACAAGAAAGCTGAGAAAATTGATAGTTTAATATCTATTTGGGGTTTGGACATGGTTGGATCAAGGCTCAGAGATATGAATGCTTTCAAGTTATCCAATAATAGATATTTTATAACTTCACATAGTATAAAGAAATTTTAATCACCCAGTGGATGTGGTATTGAACCGAGAACTGAGAAACAGAAAGTCAGAACCTTTGCCATTTAAGCCCTATGCCTTCATGAGATCGGTAGCTGGAAGATGTGAGGTGGTCTTGTCCTTTGGCAGCAAGGAGGGAGAATGTATTCTACTGGGAGGGGGAACCTATAGCTTGATGTTCTTATAATAATAGAATAATTCATTCTATGTCAGCTGCCATAACATTTCTGTATTTTTTCTTTTTTAATTAAATTTTTATTTTTTAATAACAATTACAGTTTATTCACTTTGGATCCAAGCTGTAGCCCCTTCCTCATTTCCTCCCAATCCCAAACTCCCTCCCTCATCTCCTCCCATGAACCTCTCCAAGTCTACTGATAGGTGAGATCCTCCTTCCCTTCCATTTGACCCTAGCTTATCTGGTCTCCTCAGGACTGGATGCAATGTCCTCCTCTGGGCCTAGCAAGGCTGCTCCTCCCTTGGGGAAGGAGAAGGTCAAAGAGCCAGCCACTGATTTCATGTCAGAAACAGTCCCTGTTCCTTTTACTAGGGCACCAACTTGGATACTGAGCTACCATGGGCTAAGTCTGAGCAGGGGTTCTAGGTTATATCCATCCATGGTCCTTGCTTGGAGTAACAGTCCCAGAAAAGACCCCTGTACCCAGATATATTTGGTGCTTGTGGAGCTCCTGTCCTCTCCAGGTCTTACCAACTCCCTCTTCTTTCATATGATTCTTGAACTCTGCCCAAGGTTTGGTTTTGAATCTCAGCATCTACTTTGATACACTGCAAGGCAAAGTCTTTCAGAGACCCTCTATGGTAGGCTCGTGTCTTGTTTTCTCCTACTTCCAATGTCAATCCCATTTGTCTTTTTAAGTCAGGATTGATCACCTTACCCCGAGTCCTCTTTCTTGTTTATCTTCTTTAGGTGTACAGATTTTAGTATGTTTATCCTATCTTATAGATCTAGTATCCACTTATAAGTGAGTATATACCATGTATGTCTTTCTGCTTCTGGGATACCTCACTCAGGATGATCTTTTCTAGGTCCCACCATTTGCCTTCAAATTTCAGGATCTTCACCAACCCTATATCTGACAGAGGGATAATATCCAGAATATATAAAGAACTAAAGAAGTTAAAAAGCAATAAATCAAGCAGTCCAATTAAAAAATGGGGTACGGAGCTAAACAGAGAATACTCTGTAGAGGAATATAAAATGGCAGAAAAACTCCTAAAGAGATGCTCAATGCCCTTAGCCATCAGGGAGACACAAACAACCCTGAGATTTCACCTTACACTCATCAGAATGTCTAAGATCAAAAACTCAAGTAACAACACATGCTGGAGAGGTTGTGGAGAAAGGGGAACCCTCCTCCACTGCTGGTGGGAATGTAAACGTGTACAACCACTTTGGAAGTCAATCTTTCTCAGACAATTAGGAATAATGCTACCTCAAGATCCAGCTATACCACTCTTAGGCACATATCTAAAAGATGCTCAAGTACACATCAAGGACATTTGCTCAACCATGTTCATATCAGCTTTATTCGTAATAGCCAGAACCTGGAAACAACCCAGGTGTTCCTCAGCAGAGGAATGGATACAGAAATTGTGGTACATTTATACAATGGAATACTACTCAGCAATTAAAAACAAGGAAATCATATCTGTATTTTTATCCTCTGCTTTTATCACTCATTACCAGTCATTTGTTACACAATCCTTTCGATCTCCTTCGTGGTGCTGGAGAAAAGAGGTTTGTCTTAGTAATAATAATAATAATAATAATAATAATAATAATAATAATAATAAACCTATCCTACTTTTAGACAACCAACTCTTACTGTTAATGCTCCAGAATAAGACAGGCAAATTATGAGAAATTAATGCTGAACAAATGGCACGTAGGATTATTGTTGAATCTGACTCTGTTAGAACACTTCTTTCACACCGGTAACATGGCTTCTGAGCTATAAGGGTCCAGAACCTTTTAGAGGGCTCTAGAAACCTGAGGTGAACTGCTCTAAGTCCAGGCTCTTCTGCCTTTCATCCATTGTCATTCCCTGGCTGCTTTTAGCAGAGGAACCCATATAGAATTTACTAATGGCAAAATGAAACCTCATGCCCTTCCAGTCTTAAAACAATTGAAAAATAAAGATTTTTAGGGCTATTTCTGTACTTCATGTTTATTGTAAGGAGCCAACGTATTGTGTTGCTGAAAATCAAGTGTGCTCAAGGGCATGTATTAGCAGATGCCAATAACTGCCCTTCAGGATTTGCCACCTCTTGACTGCAATAGAAGTCTTGCTAGTTCAGAGACCAAGCATCTGTGGTTGCATTTTTCAGATTATTTGAACCAGTTTCATATTATATTCATGTCACATGAATATTGATATGAAATTCCTTTGTTTTAACTTGTTTGATTTGAGAGCAGAAAAAAAAAACCCAATAGTTTTATCATTGCCACGTGGATAGGGAACATATTAAAATCTAAAGGTATAACATTGGCTTTATGACTACAAGGAAAAAGATTTATGGTTAATAATGTGTAGTTTTCTAGCATAACTAAGCAGTAATAATATTCAGTGACAAATGATAGAGGGTTCATCTTTAAATTAAATTTTAAACAAATTTTTACAACACAGGAACATTTTATTTCTTTACTATTTATTCTCGAGTTAGCAGTGCTGTAGAGAGCTGCAGGAAATTAATGCACATTTTAAACAACAAAAACATGATATATCTGAAAATATGTGTTGTATTTCCACCCTACCTCCTCATGTGTTAACTTGCTGTTATAATGCAATTTATATACCTAGAGGAAGAAAAGATTTCAACAACCAATATCTAATAGTCAAGAAATTTTGCCCACAACCTTTAAAATGATCTACTTGCTTGTATTACAAATATCTTCACTGCAGCAGGCTTATTTACTGTGACTGTTTGTTTTGTCTTATGGTTTGTGCTCTCCCTGATGAAGGTGCTTCAAGTCCAAGTAGTGAATTCAAAATACAGCAATTCAATAAAAACTTTAATTAATCAGGATATAAGCGAAGTATATAAAACTGTCACAGAGTGAAGAAAGCATAAAATATTCTAATTGAAAGTGTCATCTCATTGGTGAAATACTTTCATTCTTTTTTACTACATCTTTACACAGCTGTCCTTCAGTGCAAGGGAAGTTCCAAGGGAGGAAAGCCTGGGGAAATGAGGGCTTATCAGAAAACAAGTCTACAGCACATTAATACTTAATGATTATTTTTAACAACACACATATAAAATAATTTGAGAGCAATAACAACCATAGTTCTGGGCAGAAATCAATGCAAAGCTGATGTACAGTGTAAAACAGTCTGAGTCTGAATAATAAATCACCTTTTTATAACAACTCAGGGATTAATTAGGCAAAGCCACAGAAAGTAAAATCCAGGGAAACTGTGACACTTAAACTAAAAA
Source organism: Psammomys obesus (assembly GCF_907164565.1). Classification (NCBI taxonomy): domain Eukaryota; kingdom Metazoa; phylum Chordata; class Mammalia; order Rodentia; family Muridae; genus Psammomys; species Psammomys obesus. The sequence continues at coordinate 13,367,941 of NW_026596095.1, read as the reverse complement.
AGTATCAAAAGTTTGGTACCTATGTTAAACAACTTTAAACTCCATATCTATTAACATTTAGAGTTCAAGTGTAATTAGTAGCAACAGTAGGGTCCTTTTGAGGACTGCGGGATAAAAGTTATCATGAAGAGGTACAGCAGTTCAACAATGAACTTGCACAGGTCACAAAACAAGACTCCATACTGTAATGTCACAAGTATAATAACAACAGGGCAAGGGGCATCACTGCATAATCTTACCTGTTTTCTGTGGCCCGATTACAAGGAATTTTGGTAAATGATCACAGGTTTTCTCCCTGGACCAGATGTCTTTGTGTCGTTTATCATCACATGGATTCTGCAAGAGAGAGTAACAGGTCTTGCTGAATACTGAATCCTGGCTGCTGCATCTTAACAATCTTGGAAGGAAGACGAGGTGAGATGTTCCTGATCTCCTAGAGCTGAGTACTACATTCCATTCTGGTTCTGTGATGCCCAGATCCTTCCCTTGTGCAGTGACTAGCTGGCTCTCCTACCCCAAGCTGGATACAGCACAGCCTCAAGTCAGTCCTGCTGTGATGTTCCATGTGATCCACGACACACAGTAACAGAGACCCTCCTCTGTCTGTGGCCCGTGTTTTATATCTGTGTATCAAAGAGGCTTTAACTTGATTGACCCTCGTGTGACTATAATTTCACAGCTTTTCTTTTTTTTTTTTTTTTTTCCAAAATTGACACATCTGTATATTAGAGGCTGGATACGTTATCTTCAATTCAAGATGGCTTTCTCTGGAAAATGTTTCTGAAGGTCTTGAATTATGATTTTTTTCCTACCACTCTGACAAATATAGGTAAAAACCATAGTTTTCAATATTCCTTTCTAAGACAGAGTGGATGTTTTATCCAATTAATGATGCTAGATCTGTCACAAAATGTTTACACAAATGAGCCTCCATTTTTCAATTAAAGAATGCAAAACTGAAATCTTTTATGTTATTTTAACACTTACTAGTTAATTTGTTTACTCTCACTTACTGATTTAATTCTTATTTAAAAATGAGAGAGTCAAAGTGCTAATATGGATAATATATTATTTCAAGGATGTATGTTTTCTTTAAAGCTCATCTAGTTATTTATTTGGGATATGAGTGCCTTCAAACTCTTGAGCCCAAGTGACCTTCCTTCTTTGAAATCCCAAGTACTTTGAATCACAAATACATGTTATTATGGTTTTAAATATTTTCTTTTTTATAACATTTAAAATTCATTTGGTAAAAAGTTATTTTCTCAAAACTTCATTTTGGCATATTTTTCAAAAATATTTCAAGCTAAATTCTTCATATGACTCAGAGGACTCATAAAACGTCTCCCGGGCAGACTATCACAGTGCCCATTTCATCACATAAAAAGCAAGAAGAATACTTTGGCTGCCTGGCTCAGAAAAATGCACTTGAGAGGATAGAAACTGGGACAGTCTTGAATAACTGTGATCCTGATACTACAGAAGCAGAAGTGGCATTGGAAAGATTATGAGTTCAAGACTAGCTGGGGAATGAAATGAAGAGAGTCTCAAAACCAGCCCCAAACAAGGTAAAGACAAGATGGGCTTCAAGCATGCAGAGTTTTAAGAGTTTCTTACACATAATTTTTAGAGGTGCAGACATCTGGAACATTCTGAGTCATCCTGCCCGGAGCAAAAAACAAAAACAAAACAAACAAACAAAAAACCCCCACCCGTAAAGAGAAAGCACAGTACCTCACTGATTAAGCTGTCTGTGCTCGGGCACCGCCTTTTTCTGACAGAACGCCTGGAGAAACTGACAATTGGACAGCCAGTGGAGCCAGTTGTCCCAAGACAGTGCCAGAGCCACCAGGTAAGACTCCCAGTAACTAAAAAGTGAGCCCAAAGCAAGGAGATCGGCAATAGAAGATAAGGAAGGCAACGTAATACTACTTCTTTGGCAACAAATGTAGTCACTGAATTACAGTATCTCCAAACAAGCATCTTTAAGGTTTCCTAGGAATTGTGTTCTTGCAAATCTTGTAAAAAAAACTGCCCACTTGAAGTGAACCATTGTAAAAAACAAACGGAAGTGAACGGGCCTGTGATACGTCCTGAGGACGTTTCTCTTCTGTCGATTGGAAATGCCAGCTGTTCTGCTCAGTAAAACTTCAGCATTCCCAGGCCTTTGGCTGGTAATTTGGTTGCGAGAGATGCTCAGGCAGAAAGTTGCCTTAGGAGGAGGATGAGTACCATCTGACTGACCGGTCACATACCCTCACTCCTCCGCAGAACCGGTCCTTCTCCAAAGCTCGATATGAGGTTATAAGAGGACCCATTCCTCTCAGGTGGCCCAACTGCCTGTGTGACTAATGTTCCATGAAGGGCAAGGCCACATTCTCACTCAGATTTCCTTTTTGTCTCTCCATAATTTCCCTTATAAAGATTCCCCCCCCCAAAAAAAAAAAACCTATTTCCTCTGTAAATCTTTCTAACAAATAGTACTGTTGGCAGGTGACATCCCCCCCTCCCCACTGAGACTACCTTGAAGTACAAATGTAAAAATTCTAGCAATGTTTTCTCTATTTATTGCTTGAGAATTTCATATATCCCATGCTACATGGGCTTCAATAAAATTCATTCCAAGCCCTACCCTATAATTCTTCAGTACTACTTTTCTCTCCCAACTTTGCGTGGTCTGTTCTTTTAAGCCCACCGAATTCACTGAGTGCTGCCTGTATACGCCTGGATTCAGGTCCATCTACTGGTGAATCTCATATCCTGGATCCCTGAATGGGATTGTCTCTCCTAGCAGTCATCAATTGCAATACCTCCTCAGCCGTGGTGAGAAGTCATTATTACTGTCCCATCCAGGCTAGGATTCGGTCTGGTTTGATCTTGAACGGATCTTGTGCATGCTGCCACTAGCACCGTGAACTCACACCTGCAGCTGCCACTTTTACCCAGAAAACAGTTTTGTGGTAGTAACCTATTGCCTCTGGCCCTACCCGCCTACCTGCCCACCCTGGCCGGCCTGGCCCTACCTGCAAACTTACAAGCGTTCTCTCCTACGTTGCTCCATTATTTCCGAGCCTTGGGAAAGGAGAGGTGATACAGATGGCACATTTTGGGTTAATGACCAATAATTCTTAGAGACCATTGAAGCAAGTGATAATTTACTCCAGAAAATATTATGTTATATCTCTTGGATTTTCCAATAAATTCATCTTAAAAAAAATGCCTCGAAAACTGGAATTAAGTGCAAGCTGTTAAAGCCAACATTCCTTCTTTCAAAATGTAAAAACGGAAATCCCATTTTACATTGACCGTCATGTATTTCTTACAATATTTTTCTTCATTGTTAAATCTTCTACCCTCCATAGTCTAGGCTTAGCTTAACTCCCTAGCCATGTTTTCTGCAGTGGCAAAGAAGACTGGGCAAATGTCTTTTATTTACTTTGTATTTGTTATTTTACTCTGTCCACAAGTCACCTAACTAGAGACTATATTACACAATTTCTCTGGCATCTGTCTTTTTACAAAAAAAAAAAGAAGTCTTATACATCTGAAAGTGAGACAAATGATATGAAGTCCCTTTTAAAGGTTAAAGCCACTCTGTGGGTTTCCCGTATTTCAATTAGTGTTGGCTGTAAAATGACTATAATTGAAGAATGAAATAGCCTGACTTTCAGTCAGAGGTGGAGACCATAGGTGGAAGAGCTGAGGTCCAGGGAACTAGATGACTGTATGGAACAGTGCTCTCTTTAGGATAGTTACAGGAGTAAGAATCACATTTCTATCTTATTTCAACCAAAGTGTATTTTAGTGCCACTGTTCAGCATCACCTGTGATGTTCTTCAGTGTTCTCTTACGTGTAATGTAATGAGTTTGAGACAGAATGAGGATCCATACATTCTTCCTTCAACTGGAATATTCTGCTGTGAGTTTATTTCAATGCCACTGAAACAACCAGTATTCTGTAGGGAATGCAGTTAATGTACCCTCTGCATATGCTTCTTCTCTCATTGGTGTATCAGCAGCAAGTGATTTAAGCCTGCTCATGGACCACACTGAGTGGCACTTTCTAAATTACCACTGCTCAGTTCACTCAGTGTGTCAGTCATGGTACATTCTCCAGCATAGAAACAGGAGCACCTGCTTCAGAATCTTTGAATAATTTATTTTTCCTGTTCAATGCCCAAATGTTTACCTAGTTCACAGTCAAAGTTTTGCCAATTTTTCCAGCTTATGCTAATACCACTGAGGGGAGCTAATGCCAGCTCCCCTCAGCCCAGTCAGCAAGAACATGAGCCCAGGGGGCACTCTGTGCCTTATTCAATGGTCTTAAATCTCCCAGCCTCAGTTTCTTTATTTGTGAAACAATGATTAATAGTTTCTACCACATATGGTTTTTGTACCCATTAAATTCGTTACTAGCTTTAGAATAATAAAAAGCATGCTGTATACAAGAGGGTGCTTATTATTTTATCCCATATCAGCATTTTCTTTCCCTTTGCCCTATCCATAGGAAGGATTAAACAGAGTTCAATTTGACCAATGGATTATATAACTATGAGCAACTACCAATAGGTTGCCTCCCCTTGTGAACATAGCAAGATCTCACTCCCTGCTTTGCCTATATGACTTTTGTGTCATATTTCTTCCTATTTCGATACCTAAAATTATTATTTCATGCATGCAATAATTTCATGCAGTTAAATTACAGCTGCAGTTTGTGGTAAATCCATCGACGAGACTGTAAGTTCTCTGCCAGTGAAGCCTCCGTCTGTGAACACATGAGATGCTTAATAATTGCTTACAGACTGAATGACGGACACCCCTTCTTCCAGGAGGCATAGAAAACTGTGTAATAGCTGCAGACAGATCCTAATACATGCTTGAAATCTAGTGTAATGTACGTAGACATTTGTTTCCAAAACTCTGAGATAAACAGAGACAGAACTCTTTGTTATCCTAAATATGATTCCTCATGACATCCAAGAAACTGAGTTCTTAATATGTGCCTGCACACTCCACTTTGGAACCTAGACACGCCTTTACTTGTATGACAGTATGCCTGCTTTGTTTGAAGACATTGGTCCCTCAGTTGTATGTTAGCAATGAAGAAGAAGTGTTCAGAGCCGATGGTTACTGAATCTCTCTACACACAACTCCAAAAGGGCTGGTGCTTTATTTGCTCAAATGTAGGTCCCATGAAGCTTAGCAAAGGCAGGAGGACAAATGAATGGATTGTTGAGTATCACTGGGAAAAGCCTCGTGACAATCTGAGAGCCTTTCTGGTTTTTCATATGTTCAAGGAGGCTACTTATGCTCACTTATCACAGGACATGTCTTTCTTGCTCATATTTTTACTTTAAAATTGATGGAAGGCAAGCTTTCTGGGCCAGCAAAATGTCTCATTGGGAAAAGAGGATTGCCACCAAGCCTAACAACCTAAGTTAAATTTTCCAAAAAAATCCATATAGTAGAGAGAGATATCTGCCTCTCCATAGGTTCTCTTCTTCTCTCCATGTGTGACATGTGAATGAACACACACAAAAACATTTAAAAATTAAAATTATTCTCTCTCATACACATACTCACAGAGAGTGAGAGAGAAAAAAAGAGAAACACCCCCCCCCCCAATTGCTGAGCAACCACACTGGTTAAATTAATGCATTTCTTAGATATTGTACCGACAAATACAAGCTATACATACAATTATCTGGGTATTAAGATAGTGGAATGCCCACCGCTCTGAATTCTTCCATAGAATTATCAGCTGACATCATTTCAGATCTCCCTCCAGGGTTGTTCTGGTCCTGGCCAAATGCTCACAGATCAGCAGACCATCCTCCTTTATGACTGTGCTCTGTCTCTGTTCTAACTACTTTGGGGCTTTCTACCTGCCTCTATCTCTGCTGTCACCTCTTCCCTGGCATATCCTCCCCACCTGCACCCCCTGCCTGTTAATTACAACTGTATTGACAAAGCATTTGCATTTTCTATTTTATATTCTGCTAGTGGTTGTTTAGACTTTCCCTATGCAGAGTTTCAAGATACTGTCTGATTATTTCAACGCCAATGAATATAATATCCAACTTTTATTGATCACCTTCAACATTCCAGGCATTTGCTTGACATAGATTATTTCTAATCCTCAAAGTAACTTGGCAAGACAGATTTTTATTATCCCTTCTTTATAGTGGAGGAAGGTAAGATTCGGAGGGTTTTATTTTGGTCTTAGTGAAGGTCACACAGCAAGTTAGTTCATATTTGGAATCTGAAGCTGGTGTTGTCTCTGTAGTTAAGTTGGTGCGGTGTGGGGGTGGGGGTGGAGGACAGAGGAGAGACAGAGGGATTGACAGTGAAAATGCAGTTCACAGAATCTTTCCTGGGGCAGAGAGAGAAGCATTTGCTTCACTTTTATGCTCTTCTCTATTGCTATTGTTTTAATTTTAAAAGTCAGAACATGACAGAGCACTAATGCAGAATCCATCTCATTGTGCAATATGCCAGCTCCCTGTGTAACCGAAATAACAGATAATAATAAATCACAATAAACAGCAAGTTACTGTCTTATGCATCTAGCAGTACAGATATATTTAAACTTTGAAAACAAAATTAAGTTAAATTTGCTCCAGGCAGCCCGTGGTTGCAGTGCCAGGCTAAGAATCTGCTACCCTGCCCTCATGAGGCAAGGCGATCGAGAGGAGGTGGGGTTGATACGCACAATATCTGAAGCAATTTTACTCTTAAGCAAGTACATAAGTACTGTCAGTAGAAAATTCTCTGATGCAAAAGGCAAGACTTAAAAACTGAAGTCAATACAACGAAACTACCCCAACCCCCAAGGACTAAAATATGGCTTTTGGAAACATCATACCACCTAATTCCTTTTGAAGGGCATGTTTTCATAGACAAGAAAATGACTTCTGTTCCCTTGAGACCTGGTTATCACAAGCCTGCATTTCCTTTCTGCCTCTGGAAGTTTTTTTATTTTTTTTTCTCTCTCTCTCTCTTCTCCACCCTTCCCTTCTAGGCTCCTGTGGAACTGTCAGGTGGGATTGGTTAGAGACATGTGGGTCATATGCTTGTTCAGATAGTTAGTCTCTATCTAGACCTTAATGGTAGCATGATTGTTTCGCTAACTACAAACCACAGAGTTTGTTCCTCTCTTCATTTCTCCTCAGCTTGCCTTGTGCTGGTCCAACCTCGCTGGTGAAACAGATAGAAAAGACGTTTTTAACTGTTACCCTTTCCCACCTCTGGAAGATGGTGTTGTTTTGAAGCTTCTGCTTATTGCATTCCTTCTTTGCACACATCTGTAAAGAGCTGTTCCCAAGGCTTCACCACACAGTGGAGTCACTTCCAACTTTCTGTCTGTCACTGTCACTTAAGCCTTATGCAATCCACATGCGCTGATGAGATATTTTAATAAGATAGGGATGTTTATTCTCAGTGCTTCAATCAACAAATCCTCATGGTGCATCAGTGAAACAGACCCCATCTCTGATTCTGATTTTACCTGTGCTTCTTGGAGCCCCTCCTGCGTCCCTCAACAGCTTAGAAGAGCCCAGCCTTCCTAAGAGTGTTGATCCATAAGAACTCTTTTCACAGATCTCCTGCGGCAGATGGTGGTCTGGTTATTTTTCAGGGTTCACTATTGAATCACCGAGTAACAGATGAGTGTAAGTGCCATCCTGTGTGCTAGAGCCAACCAGCAACCAGCCTTGGTTCTGTGTGCAAGACTGGGGAGGTGAAAATCTCAACAATGCTACTGTAAGCACATGTTATCTCTATTTTATCCCCAAGCACCTATGTCTTGTTTACTATATTAGATCTCTGTTTATTAAAATGAGTGGTTACTCTTAGTAGTTCCTAAGAAAAGTTTTCTTAGAAAAACCCAGAGGGCTTTATTTGTTTTATAGTTCCCTCTTTTAAGAAATGACTGTAGGCCTCCTTACACAAAACTCTATGCTACTATTTGCATTTTTACGAATATCCTGCAGGAAATAGATACCCGACTCTAAAGAACAGTTCTTTGAATTCCCATGAGTCAGTTGTTTTAGTACAGGATTCAGGTTACCAGAAATTTTTATAAAGCATACACAAAACGAGTTTCATTTTGGTGGTAAATAGGAAGTTTTAATATAATTTATAATTATTTTAGTGAATAAAGTATGAAAATACTATAACTTTCATTATTTTTAAGGAGCTCTCTGTAGGTTTTTTCACTGACTACACCTTATTTTGTGGTAAGTTTGGCTCTTGACAAGAACATATCTGAAAATGATTTCTAGGAAACTGAAAAGCCAAGACTTTATGTCATCCATCTCAGTTTTTATAGTCTCTGCCAGCATGCAGAATCAAAAATGGTGGTGTACTTTTCTAAAAATTAAACAATTAAGACTGGGGGAAATTATTTCCATATTTGAGAAGCATTCCTGAGAGTATAAGAAATAGTGTTAATGGATTAAGGAGGAAGAGTTTAGGATGTCAATACATGCACAACTTTTCACTGGAAAAATAATTAAACTGTCTTAATTATTAAGATGAATTTAATCAATAAAATAAAAGATAATGTCTCCATCATAACTACAGAGGCTATTTCACTAGAAACGCTGAAAGATGGACAGACCAGCACTTTGAAAATATCTTCTGCGTGAAGTGGGGTATTTTTGTCCCTGATAATCCTTTTTTTTCAGTTTCAGACAAGTTCTACCTTTTTTCTTTGAAGGCATCCATGCTTACTGCTTTCAATTTGCTGACACAGCGGCTCCAGTGGTTTTAAAATCATCCAGGAGTTTGAGGTACTCCTTTAAGGTACATCTGTACAGACATTTGCTGAACTATCTGTGCAGGGAAGACCCACCCTGAAGGCTATCATCCCATGGGCTGGTGGGCCAAGATGAAAGGTGAAAGCAGAAGGAAGTTATTTCCCCTTCAGAGGTCTCCTGACCATCATGATGTGCACTGATTAGCTCCATCATGCCCTCACTGCCTTAATAGGCCAAATCTTCTCACCCATGAACATTGCACTGGGGAGTGTGGGGGCTCTAACAGGAGCTGACAAGTTTAGCATTTTGTCAACATAATGAAAAAAGTTAACTCTCAGTTAACCCTCACCATGTAGCCCAGGCTGGCCTTGAACTTGTGACATTTTTACCTCAGTCCTACACAGCACTGAGATCAGAGGTCACAGACCACCACAACTAGGTCATTTTCTTCCAACACTTGTTCTTTGTTGCAGGTCAAATCGAAATTCATGGTCTGTTTCCAAATTTCCCTGAGGACTTGAACCTACTCCTGGCTTTTCTTCCCATTACACCTGCCCCTTTATTTAAGAAGCAATTGTGCTACTTTTGCTGTTCTGCATGCATCTCTGCCTTTGTGAATCTGTTATGAGGTTTTAATGAAAGTGGCTTTTGTACCATTAGGTTCCAGCTTGTGAATATATGTAAATATAAGGTTTGCATGTATATGTCTGTATTTATGGGTGGCAATATTGTAACCAAATAATAAATAAGCTGTAACGTAGTCAAGACAGTAAAAATCTGAAAGCAAATTTCCAAAGGTACTTTTTCAACACAATCAGGAACTGTTGCAGTTTGTAAATCTCATGGTAGTAAAATTTTTCTTTGCTTTGTAACTATTTCCCAAGCACAGTTTTAGCAAATTCCCACTGAAGCCATCATCAGATTCTTCCAAGCTTCAAGAGAGAGCTCATGATGGAAAGACTTGTCTCTTTGAGCATAAAATCACCAAACTGCATCTGAACAGAAGTAAGAAAGCCTGGACTTAGTCCCAGCTCATCTCTAATAAGGTAAGAGACTTATTTCAGTTCCCAAGATTGGGTTAGATGTCCCTAACTTGTATTCATAACATCTACAACTCTATGTCAGCATTCATTTGTTACTTCAATAGACAAATATCAATAGCAGGTCCAGTGTTGATGCTGCCTGTTTTGTGATTTCTTTATATGATTGATATCCAAATATCATCATTTCTAACTAGAGCCCGATGCTTTGATATCCAGAAACTGCCAAAGTACTCTTCACTTGCGGTTAAGGACTGGGATTTACTTCTCCACATCTCTCTCCCTCTCTAACTCTGGAGACACTGACAGAGAGCAAGAAGACAGCTCTTTGAGTATTTCCCTGGACACAGAGCATGCAAGAATCCACTTCATGCTTGGATGTTTGTAGATAGTGAGACTCTAGAGTGGGTGAAGGAAGATTGAGGCTGAGCTAACCTGACAGCTTGAGAGCTTAAGAGCATGTGCGAATCTGACCTTCTCACGACCTCCATGTTTGTGGCTTTGGTTCCTATTATAGGAGTTTTTGTTGAGGGGAACTAATCTTATGCTCTGCAGTGATTTTTCTATCAAAAGAAAAAATTAGCAATATGAATTAAAAGGACCCAAGGGTGTAATTTTAAAACTTTTACATAGTTGAGACATAGCTGTTGAGGAGCCAATACGGAAATTACATTTTGTGTGTGTATGTGTGTGTGTGTGTGTGTGTGTGTGTGTGTGTGTGTGTGTGTATGAGTGGACACATACATGGGCACACATGAATCAAGCAGACTTGGAAGAGTCAATTTCCCATGAGACAGGAGCACTTACACACTGTGTAGCTGCTCTTAATGCTGCCTATTGGCAGAGACTCATATTGCACTTTTTAATTAGGTGACAATGCAGACTCACATATAGAGAGGTTGGTGCTAATGAAAATTTACATAAGGAACCAAAGGAATTAAACAGATGTGAAGATTACCATTTTTCACTTTTTCTTTCTATTTGTAGTAATAAAAAAAGTGTGAATTGAAAATGTAAAGGAGAATAGCAGTTGATTTCTATTTAAAAGTGAAGAGTACTAAGGAGTTTTCCTCATAAATAGAAAAGGGTACCTGAATGTTTTATTTTCACAGTATTCAGCAGCAACAGGAAAAAAAAAAAACCTATTTGCCTATCCTAACTCTCAGTCATAAAGAGGATGTAAAATGTTTTCCAACTAAGTTTTATTTTGTTTACATGTAGAGAATGAGGGTAATTTCTATTTCATTTGGGACTGCTTTCATTGATGTGAATACGAAAGTAAATACAAGCATGGAGAAGATAACTTGGCGTCCTACATACTTTATTGTCACTCCACCAATTTCATTTTTGACATCACTTTTGATTGGTTAAGTTTATCTAATTTTCTACAATAAATCAAATGCTCTGGACATCTCACATACCTAAGTAATTTCCTCTTAATCTTAATTTTTTTCTCTTTTCTGTTCTTTGTTTTGTTAGTGGAATGTTTTTGTGTTTACATATTATATAATATATATTTATATTTATATATATATATTAAAAACATTCATATAAACAGCCATGCATATGCGAGCAAAATGAGTCCTCAATAAAAAGATGATACTTTCAATGATAACTTGAACAGACTTCAAAAATGTACCTCAAAGCGGTATTTATGACAGTGCCTTAAACCTTCTGTAATCAAGAAATTAGTAATGCAAATTTTTGGACTCTGGGAATTGATTGAGTCATTAATTTATTACTCTACTCTTTACTTAGGTATTAACTCAATATTTTGTTAGGCGTATATATGTTTATTTCTTATGATATAAAAACTATCCCTAGGCACTCATCCCATTGTGCTATTTGAAAGTAATGCTGTGAGCACTTACACTTGTTTCAGTGTATCTTCACATTTCTTAACACTTCAAAATTATATAATTCTCTAATTGAAAATTTTATCTCAGTCTGCCACCACCACCGTACTTTATAATTGCATGTTGAAGGAGGATTCAATTGGTATTTGGAACCATCATGTTGATTAAATCATACCATAGCAGTATTTGTTTCTGTTTACTCTTTTAAGAAAATAACTGAACCGGGCCAGTGAGGTGGCTCAGTGAGTAAAAGTGCTGTCTGTCACTTCTAGGAAACATAAGTTCAATCCTTTGAACCCATGGAAAATGTGGAGGAAGAGAACTGACGACTGCACAAAATTCACACTTGCGTGGCAGGATGGACACAGCAACATCCATGTCCATATACACACTTGTACACCGTACAAACAGATCAATCACTGATTTAAAAAAGGTAAATAGCAATATTAATGATATCCAAACATTGTCAAAACATGTTTCTTATTATTCATTAGAAGCTCAAACAACCTGAAAAACAAACAAACAAACAAACAAACAAACAAAAACCTCAATGTTTAAGGAAACACTTCTTCCCTACAGATTAGAGCTTGGAGTCTCTGAGGTGACTGATCATTTATGTCAACAGCCTGTCTAAGACAATTAGGAATCTGGACTTTTAATTGTTATGACTGTTAGCTTTTGTTTTTTTTTTTGGGGGGGGACTCATAACAGTGGGAGTGGGTATATCTCTGACTCTTTTGCCTGTTCTTGGGACTCCTTTCCCCTGTTGGTTGCCTTATTCAGCCTTGATAGAAGGGCTTTTCCTTGTTTTATTACCATCTTGTTTTGTCCTATTTGTCTGTTGTCTCTTGGAGGCCTGAAGAGGAAATGAAGGATATAGGGAAGAGGGAAGTTTGGTGGGAGGGAGGGGCTAGGAGGAGGGCTGGGTAGGGAAACTGTGGTCAGTATTATATCAAAGAAGAATCTTTTCAGTTTTAAAAAAATATCATATACACACACACACATACAAATATATATATATATATATATATATATATATATATATATACACATTGGTATAAAAATAATTGATTTCTCTTATAACATGGAGTCTGCTGTAAGCTCATGATTTGAAGCAACAGTTCAATTCAAAACACAGTAAAAATCCTCCTCTGGTATAGGGAAAAAATATAGTATTTTATTCGTCATTGCATGTCTTAGAGCTGGCTCTGCTGTCTACATAGCAGATTCTCAATGAACACAAGTGGTGAGAATCCCTGGCTGCATAGACAGAGACATAGAAGATGTGGCAGATGGAATAAGGGGAGGCAGAGAGTCTTGAAGAAAGGAAACGGGGAAGACTCTCGAAGTCCGCTTCCCTGTGATTTCTCATTAATGACGATGCTTCTTTTCCACCCGCTGCTTAGCAGGGAACATCTGATCTGCCCTCTGCAGCCAGCACATTGATTGTGTGGGTCGATGCATAAAAAAACGAGTAAGTGGGAGGCAGCGCTTCCAGATAACCGCTTAGAAGAGATAGTTTACATTTGATGCTTTCAAGCTGTGCGGCCTCATATAGAGTCAAATTAGTAGCAAAAAGCCATCCTAAAACTGACAAGTCTCTCTTTTATCGACAGGCCTAATGTTACTGAAATTAGTTAGACCTAAAGGAAAGTGAAACACACCAAACGGACACTAAGTCCTTACGAACAGAGGGAAAGTGTTGCTCTTCCCTTTTTGATGTACTCTGTGGTGGACGCGTACACATTATGGTCCGGTGGCAGAATCTCGTGTTGCTGAGGCTCTTTCTCTGTTTCTGATTTCAGTCTCCTGAGCTGTCCAGTGCTGACCATTTTCACAGCAGCTAGCCAGTACTTGGGTCGCAGGTAAGTCTAAAACATTTTCTTGCCCAAAGCCCCAACAAGAAAACACGATCCTTATTGCCACGTTTCCAAATTAATTGAACAAACAAGCAAAATATAACTACAAATCAAAACTTTTAAATTGTAGAAAAATACAAAAGTATTGTTGAAGAGATCATGACAATTGGAAAAAGAAATAATTTGTATTAAATATCCATTTTAATATGCCCTAACACATTTAATTGATTTATTTACTATTTTGTTTAATATTTTTTTAATAAGTTCCTAACATAAATCAAACAGTAACCCATTACTAATGTTTTTTTGTTTTGTTTTGTTTTCTGTCCATGGAGAGAAGATTTGAATGTTACCTGCCAGAGAGGGTCTTTCTGCTCCGGGAATAGCTGGAAATACTTGTGGGCCAGCTGCACTGGAGGCAGAGTTTGCAGTTTTAGGTTGGTCCAGCTGTGCACAAAGTTAGCCAAGTTCACAAAGGTGTACAAGCCTAGGCGATCATTCCCATAGTTAGATAGATGTGTCATGAAAATGCTGATCTGAAAAAGAAGTTAAAATGAACACTCAGTATCACAAACATACCCTCAAAAGTGGCAGTTTATCATCCAGGTAACACCTCACCTAACTTCAAATTTTCAAGGGAAGTGCCATTATACTTTTGGATGGGAATCCACTTAATCCACCCCCCATGCCACTTTATATTACTGTAGAAATTAAGACGGAATTGTTAAAAAGAAGTATAGTGCCACTTCCGATATCAGATTTTTCATATTGAGAAGCCAATATCATGAAACCCTAAATCAAATCATTTCCAGAATGCTAAGTAACCAGAATAAACCAGTTGTAAAGCAAAGCAACTGTGTCCACTTCTTTTCTGAGGTCCATGCATTCTTACCTAATAAGGATGGGGTAAACTTGTTTCTTTGTGTTATAATGAGTCTTTTATTTGTTTCTTTACTGAAAATAAGGTTTAAAATATGACAAATGTTTGAGGAGATAGGTATATGATTTAAACAGTGTACAATATATGTATAGAAACATGACAATGTGTCACATCCTTTTTATGTTTTGATGGATGCAATAAAAATAAATTTAGTTTAAAAACCACCTTTGCAAAGGTGTTTATTTTTTCTTTTACATTAACCAAGAGCTACCATGTTCATTAATCTTTTACAAATTTTTCGACTTTATGTGAACTGTAAAAGTATTCTACCATTTCTGTGTTGCACTCCATGTTCCACAGTCCAGGAAAACACGGCACGGCTACTGAAAGACTATGCAAGACTTTGCAAGGTATTAAATATATAAGTTAAATTGCAATATATCCAGAATTGCAGCAGAAATTCAAATATTAAATAAAAGGAAAACTGCACAATCCTGGTCTAAGTTGCAGAGATTACTAATGCACCTCTGAAAAAGAATCAATCATTTTCTAGCAACAATAATTCATACTTTCTTTTCAGTTCTCCTATCATTTTCAAACAGATACATTTTAAAATCTAAATATCTTTTACCACCAAATAGATCTATAAATATTTCAGAGCAACCAAAACATTCTAATTAAGGACTTTATTAACTTCACTTTATAGTAATATTTCCACAGTGCTGCAATGAATACTATTAGGACATACATCTAAAAATGAATAGTAAGCAAATATGAAAAAAAAGCCAAACATCTGTGGCTGCTGTTATTTGTAGGTGTCATTTTTTTTTCTTTCTTCAAAGACATTATCACTTTATAGGTTTATTCATATTATTTGGGAATGGTAAAATAAAATTGGGAATATGGCAACTATTCCAATACCATTTATCACTGAAACATGGTTATATTAGTAGCTATGTAGTATAGATAATAATACAGACCCTCTGTTGCCAAGATGTAAAATCACTGAGTAACTATAAATGCCAGAAAGGAAGTCTTACACTAGAATACTGTAAATAATATTCTGTCAAGAAATTCTAATTTCAAGAACCAGTTTCACAATGTGAAGGACTTTTCACTTTGTAGACCTTATCTTTCTGTCTTTCATACTAGAACTCTGAAAAGGTCTCCAGGGACAGCTAATTAAAATGATCTTCAAGTCCCATTGTCCCTGAAAGTAAAAATGAGAGGATGAGAATTTGGCCTATTGACCATTAGTGTCTCCAAATTATAAAAATAGTACCCCAGATTATGTAGAACTGACCTGAGTAGTCATGAATCTAAGCCATTCACATATCAAACCCTGGTCATGCTCTTATAAGGTATGTAGTTTCAAAGACCCTTTCACAGATGAAGAAACAGAGTCAAAGAGGAGTCAAGAAACTTGTCTAAATTTCCACCGAGTAAGGTACAGGATAGAAATTAAATTCTCAAATCCAATAGTATGTATGTGCCTGTACCTTCACTTGAGCATTTTTATGCACTGAATTTTAACATCTTTTTTTTTTTTTTTTTTTTTTTTTTTTTTTTAAAGAAAAACCAAGGACCATTCGTGGATATAACCTAGAACTCCTGCACAGATGTAACCCATGGCAGCTCAGTCTCCAAGTGGGTTCCCTAGTAATGGAAACAGTGGCTGTCTCTGACATGAAATCAGTGGCTGGCTTTTTTACTCCCTCCTTCCCTTTGAGGCAGGAGTAACCTTGCCAGGCAACAGAGGAAGACAATGCAGCCAGTCCTGATGAGACCTGATAAGCTAGGGTCAAATGGAAGGGGAGGAGGACCTCCCTATAAGTGGACTTGGAGAGGGGAATGAGAGGAGATGAGGGAGGAAGCGTGGGATTGGGAGGGAATGAAGGAGGGGGCTGCAGCTGGGATACAAAATAAATAAACTATAATTAATATAAAAAATAAAAATTTAGTTAAAAATATGTAGAAAACGTTCAGAACCCTCAAGTACTATTTTGGGCACTCACTTATGTTTCTTTTTCCTTGAAATAGAATGACAAAAGAAAACTTGTTTAAGGTTTATTTTCAGTACTAGGGTTGCCTGCATCTTTTTCTGTGTACCACATGCATGTCTGATGCTCCTGGAGACTTAAAAAAAAGGACATTGGGTCCCCAGAACTGGAGTTTCAGATGGTTGTGATATATCCTGAGGAGGCTGGAAGCCAAGCCTGGGTTCTCTTCAAGAACAATTATTTTTTCTTAACTGTGGAGCCTTCTGTCCTAAGCTGGTCTTGACTCTTTAGTTATCCTGTTTCAGTCTACTGAGCACCTGTGATTGCAGACCTACTTACTTCCAGAATCTTAAATGTCAACATTTAAGACAATGGATTCGAGGGTTGTTTCCTGAAGATAATAACATCCCTTTCATACTCTTGTTCACTTCTTCTTCTCTAGAGGTATAATCAAAGATTTATACTCTAGAAATCAAACAAGAGAATGGATTTTTACAACAACGCAGTTTGCACAGTCAATGTATGTAATTTGCGTGGAAATTTAAAGTAAACCACTGAAATGTTAGCTGACACAATTATCTTACCTGAAATGCATTTGGTGTCATTTGAATAATAAGCTCAGTTGCCCAAGCCACGGGTTTGTCCATTCCCCAACACTCAAGTATTAAGCTCTTTCATCACAAGTAGGAACTGAATTCACTGCAGAACTGAATTTTGTAGTTTCCAGAGTATAGCATGTTATCTGTAGTCAGACCTCACATGAAGGTGATCATTATGAAGTCACTAAAGTCATTTTTAAAAAAATGAGAAAGTTGAGATGGTGTCCCACAGCATAACGGTCTTTCCCCAGGACTGCAATTATTATAAAAGCAAGGTGCAGGCTGAAAACCCCAAGTAACACCTTAAAACCCCACAAATCTACCACCTGCCTCTATTATTGCTATTTTAAGATAGAACTGTAAACAACTGTAAGAAGGCTAAAGTCTGAGAAAATTATAAATAAAAATGGACTTTTTATTTATACTACAAGGGGTTATTTTTACACCAAGGGTAAATGGATATTATCATTTCGTTTAGTTATTATGACGATGATATTAAAAGATTTTTACAGAGCATTAGTTTTTTTAACTTTTTATTTTTTATTAATTACACTTTATTCATTTTGTATCCCCCCATAAGTCCTTCCCTCCTCCCCTCCCAATCCCACCCTCCCTCCCCTTTCTGCATGCATGCCACTCCCCAAGTCCACTGATAGGGGAAGGTCTCCTCTTCTTTCTGATCTTAGTCTATCAGATCTCATCAAAAGTGGCTGCATTGTCCTCTACTGTGGCCTGGTAAGGCTGCTCCCCCCTCAGGGGGAGGTGATCAAAGAGCAGGCCAATCAGTTTATGTCAGAGGCAGTCCTTCTTCCCATTACTAGGTAACCCACTTGGACACTGACCTGCCATGGGCTACATCTGTGCAGGGGTTCTAGGTTATCTCCATGAATAGTCCTTGGTTGGAGTATGAGTCTCTGGGAAGTTCCCTGTATTCAAATTTTCTTGTTCTGTTGCTCTCCTTGTGGAGTTCCTGTCCTCTCCAGCTCTTACTATTTCACACTTCTTACATAAAATTCCATTCAATTTTAAGCAGTTTTCCTAGAATGTCTTTAGGAGAAGCTTTGATTCAGGGAGGAAGCATGAGACTTAATCCCAGGAAGTGGAAAAGCAGCCTTTGACATACAGCAGAGGCGTCTGGCCAGCTCTCCTAAGCCAAGGCTGTTTGCTGCACTAAAACTTCCCTTAACTGCATGTATAAGCGATCAGCCAGCCGCCGAGGCTGCAGTGACTGTCATATGGGCTACTGAGTGCACATGCTTTACTGGATAAGAACAAATTAGTGCTGGTGTATGGTCAATTGACTGCACTTTAAGAAAAACAGTTTTGCAAGCACAGCTTAGCTGTGCATATCTGGCTTGCTAAAAGCATCTTTTTGTGCAGACAGGGCACTTTAGCCTTAGCATTTCTGGATAAATAGCTTATTTAAGAGAGAGAGAGAAAAAAAAAAACTGTCCAGTAAGTGTAGGCAGAAGACAATTTAAGACCGTGGCTTGAGACCCAAAGAAGGTAAGTCAAGGAATAAATATTCAGGACAAGATAATAGTAAATAATATCCCGAGTTACAATGTGTTGCTACTATCTGTTATATGTCAGTGACTGTTCCTCTGCTCACTGAACCATTTGATTACTCATTTGATCGTTATTTTCTTAGCACTTGCTAAGAATACTGTGACTTAGTAAGACCCACAGGATTACCTAGAATATGTATGACTATGCCACATGGGTGCACAATTTTGATAGATGTTACCCTGTACCTTGAAATATTACAGCACTGAGCTACAAAGCAACTCAGTAAAATCTTCACATGACAGACTACTGTCAAGTTCATCTTAGTCAATGGATTATTTTGATTGTAAGGGTATGGAGTGCTGAAATCCTTAAGCCTCTTGGTGCTGGCCTTCCAGAAGTCAGGACATCTGTATAGCTGTGTTTCTGTGGTTAAGCATGCCTCTGGGCCACCCTTTATTTTGCCTTTAACACTCAAGTCTCTTAACTCCATTATAACAAAGCAGAACAAACAAAACAAGTTGAAAATTTTTCCTTCACTCAGTTGTAGTAATTTAAAGGCAAGTTCACAGCCTCCATTGTAGGCTAGTAATTCATTAGGAATGGAGAGGACTCTCTTAGACTGATGGCCTGATACACAGTACGTCTCAGAATCTATTATGAATAATAGAGATTTATTCGGAGTGTCCTTATAGTTCAAGAGCTATGCATGCTTGTAATCTCAGTGCTCGACAACCGAGACATGACTGCAAGTACCAAATTACCCTGCTCTACATAGAGAGTCTCTGTCTCAAAGAAAAAAATTAAAGATTTTAATGTTCAATATGCACACGCTTCGAACAGGAAATTAGATGACTATAATTGAGCATCTATTGATGATCTTTAACGAAATATAAAAAAGTGATGCTGTATGCATGAGAAATCTGTTGCACCTACACCCCACCTGAGGCACAGGATCTCACTATGCAACTTAAGGTTGTCCTTGAACCCTTAATCTTCCTGATTCAGCCTGTCTTGTGTCCTGAAGTTACAGACATGTAACACAGCATCTTGTTCAATTAGTTGCTTTTGTGTAACAATTTTCCCTCTGTTATAAAGTTGCTAGTGTCCAAAGTATACAAAGAAGAGAAGGGGGAAAAAACAAAAAAATAAATACCTCTTTTTATCTATGGAGCAAAGCAGCAACATTTTCTGCTTGGTTTAGAGTATTTTGAGAGTCAGTACAAGAATGGCTCCCATGATGTCCAGTTTGTAAGGCAAATACAAAGTGACTGAACATTGTGTAATCATGAATATCAATAGCCAGAAAATATTACACAATCTCATAATTTGAAACTTAGGGAAACCTTGTATAGATTACATTTTTAATTAAAATACATTTTAAATATTTGGCAATTTAGATATGAATGCTCCCACTGACTTTAAAAATAAACTGTCAGTAAAGTACATCTTTCATAGGAAAAAAATAGCTGTGCAAACCAGAGAGACATGAGGAGACATGAGGCAACTTGTCCTACGTTCACAATAGGATTGTTCAAGATAAGCATTAAGTATTAGCAGTCAGTTTCTTCTTTTGTCCCTGTGGCTTTGACAGCATGCCTCTTTTCAGAATGAGTCCATTGTGTTTAAAAATATGTCCATTAGCTGGTTAAATTATTGATTAGGCTTTTAGTTCTTCTAAGACGTGAAAATGGATGGAATTCAGGGGAAGAGTCCTGATGGCTCATCTCATGGGCTTTGACATTGAACTCATAATTGTTGTAAAAGGGGTAATTTAGATTTTTCTTTTATTCTAAATGTAGGCTGTAACCACAAAGAGGGAGTAAGCATACTGTTATGCTTAACACTGCCAATTTGGAAGCAATGCTTCCTCATTTAAGCACAGATAATACAATTGCTGGTCACAATTTCAGACACTCATATCTCTTTAGTTTGGGGCAATTATTGTCTTGGTAAAAGTATACATCTATAAATCTACCTATAGTAAGGAAAGTTTGCCAAGCCTTAGGTAAATACAATGTTCTATTACTCAACATAAAGACTGCCATGGCCTTGAGGTCCATTGCTTAAATTAATAGTGTGTCAAAAATGAAACAAACATTTTAAGGGTTGGCTACTGTTTTATCTTCCTTAATGAATTTTACTGGGGACAGTAATGTTAATTTATAACAGAACTCTAAAAGGTTGTTTTATGTTCATTTTTCTTTTGTTTGTTCCGTCGTTTGAATTAGAAACTAACCTCTTCTAGAGAAAAGGAAGCAAGAGCAAAGAGGTTTGGTGGCCTGCCTGAGGTCATGGGGAAAATAGTAGCAAACCCAGTATCAAACACATAACCAGTCCATTACACCTTTAAAAACTTGTGAAGTAGGTAGATATGTCAAATACTCAAACCACAGCAAAATAAGTTTAAACTAAAGACAAAATGAGCCTGTGATTTCAGAATCAGTTTTCTTTCATGCATTGTGTATCTACAAGAACTATGCCAACAAGTTTGTTGAAATTCTTTTCATTTTTGTAATTTATTTTATCATCATAATTGTCTCAGTGATTTATCTGTAACAGGTAACAATATATTGTGAATTTTTCTTAAAATTCATTCATGTAAAAATCTCACATATCTGTAAGAATGAGGGTAATTAACCTTCCAATTCTGCATCTAAATGCACACAAACCTTTTAGTTTAGGACTGACTCTAAATATTTCAATATAACAAATATTGAAGTTGAAAATAACCATTCCATGTAAAAAAAATTTTAAGTCAGCAGCACCTTGAACAGTCATCGAAGTTATGGAGATGGAAAGCAGCTCCTGTCTTGTAGATTCAAAGAAACATTGCAATGGTCTTGACAGGTTTTTCAAGACATATTAAGTAAAAGTGACTCTTAGAAGGAGGAAAGTGAATGTTCTCTCAAGATGGCGGCGCCGGGAGGACTCTCATTCTGAGCAGCAGCAGCAGGATCAGCACAGTGACCAGCAATCAGAACTCACAGCCATAAAACACAGTCATTGTGTTTCCCCGGTGAGAGGATCCCCACGGTGGGGGATTCAATCAGCTTTTAACTCACCCGGCTAAACCGCAGAAGAGATCCCGGTTCTGCCAGACGCTTGGCTGCCAGCCACCAGCCCCAGCCCCAGCCCAGAGCCACAAGCCAGTGTCTCCCATCATGTTCCCAGACTGAACAGTGTGCACCACACTATCAGAGACTGGAATTTTCAGTCGAGAGATAACCCCACGGTACAGGAAACGATTGGGACTAACCTTAGGTCACCCAGACATCCCCTGGAAAAGACTCAGGTTCCACGGGCACCCCAGGAGGAGCCCAGAGCCAGAGCTGGGGACCCAGGCTCCGGCACAGAGCCCTGCCTGACTGTGCGTCTGATTCGTGCCTGAGATAGAACTGTGGGCACCAGGGCACCAGCCAATGAGTTTCACTGTCTGGTGCAAACACACAGGGAGGGAAACGGCTGGTCTGATCTCAGAGCACTCAGCCGACACCCCCACCCCGAAAAGGTCTCGGGAAAATTACCCAGTTTAGGCAGACACCCAGGCTCCCAAAGGCCGGAAAGGCAGACACAGGCAGTTTCTGCACACCAGACAGCTGGCGGAGACTGAGCCACCATCACTCAGCTGTGTTCCAGACACAGGCAGTTTCTGCGGCCAGCCAGCTGGCAGAGACTGAGCAGTGAGCACCGGGGCAAAAAAAGAGATTGAGAGTGCCTGTCTCCAGAGAATCCACAGGGAAGGAAGGAAACTGTACTGACTTAAATCACACAATCCTTCCCTGGAAAAAGACTAGCAGACCAGCAGGGCCGAGCCGCCATCACTCAGCTGTGCTCCAGACACAGGCACAAACAGTTGCTGCATGCCAGATGTCCAACTGGGTCACAGCAGCTAGTCATTAAATTTACAGCAAGAAACCCAGAAACAGGGCAGCTGTCCTCAGGACTTCCCTGGGTGAGAGGAGAATCCTCTCGACTAACAAAGACCACAGTTACCACTCAGGTCTCTATCCCTGAGGTGAGCAGCAGCAACTCCTGAAAAAATGCCAGCCATCCAGGGAATATAGCCAAAAAGCTGAGAAGACATCCTTCAGGAAAAACCAGGTTTCTGCCAAGGGGATTCTCTCCACCACAGGATCCCCAAGAACCACCAGAAAATAACCCCAAACACCTAAGATAGCACAATGGGTAGAGGCCAGTGTAAAAGCTCAAGCAACAAAAGACAGAGCAATATGGCATCTCCAGAACCCAGTTACCCAGGGCAAGTAGCCCTGGACACCCCAGCATAACTGAAATCCAAGAAAATGACCTAACAACTACGCTCATGAAGATGATAACAGAGGAAACAAATAAGATACGTAAAGACATAGAGGAAGATAAACTCAAACAGAATATTGCCATCTGTAAAGAAATAGAGGAAGCTGCAGCCAAACAGTTTATGGCCTTTAGAAAGGAAATGCTTAAAGCCCTGAATGAAATAAAAGAAACAGAGTTGAAGGAACTAAAAGAAAAACAGTAAAGTACAATCAGACAGGTAAAGGAAGTAAACAAAACAACTCAAGACCAGAAGATAGAATTGGAAAAATTAAAGAAAACACAAATGGAGGAAATAATGGAGAGGAAGAATCTAGGGAAGAAAACAGGAACTACAAAGGTAAGCATAACCAACAGACTACAAGAGATGGAAGAAAGAATCTCAGGTGTAGAAGATACAATGGAAGAAATCAATGTATCTGTCAAAGAAAATGTTAAATCCAAAAAATTCCTGACACAGACCGTCCAAGAAATCCAAGACAATATGAAAAGACAAAACCTAAGAATAATAGGTATAGAGGAAAAAGAAGACTCCCTTCTCCAAGGCCCAGAAAATATTTTCAACAAAATCATTGAAGAAAAATTCCCCAAGTTAAAGGAGAGGCCAATAAGAATACATGAGGCCTACAGAACACCCAACAAATTTGACCAGAAAAGAAAATCCTCCCGCCACATAATAATCAAAACAGTAAGTACACAGAATGAAGAAAAAATACTACAAACTGCGAGGGAAAAAGGTCAAGTAACATATAATGGCAAACCCATCAGAATCACACCTGACTTCCCAACAAAGACTATGAAACCCACAAGGGCCTGGACAGATATCATGCAGACCCTAAGAGAACACAGATGTCAGCCCAGGCTACTATATTCCACAAAACTCTCAGTCCTCATAGATAGAGAAAACAAGATATTCAATGACAAAAACAAATTTCAACAATACCTACAAACAAATCCAGCGTTACAGAAGACACTGGAAGGGAAAATACAACCCCCAAAAAATTAGCTTCCTACTAGAAAACAAAGGAAATAATTAACCTTACTACAGTAAAACAAAAAGCAACCAAGCACACAACCTGATGACCACAGCCAACATCAAAATCAAGGGATCTAACAGCCACTGGTCATTAATCTATCTCAAAATCAATGGACTCAACTCTCCAATAAAAAGACACAGATTAACAGAATGGATACGAAAACAAAACCCAGCAATCTGTTGCATACAAGAAACACACCTAAGACACAAAGATAGACATTACCTGAGGGTAAAGGGTTGGAAGACGACTTTCCAAGCAAACGGACCCAAGAAGCAAGCAGGAGTAGCCATTCTAATATCTAATAAAATAGACTTTCAACCAAAATTAATAAAAAGAGATGGGGAAGGACACTTCATACTCATCAAAGGAAAATTCCACCAGGAAGACATCACAATCCTGAACATCTATGTCCCAAATACAAGAGCACCCACATTTGTTAAAGAAACATTGATAAAATGTAAACAACATATAGATCCCTACACATTAATAGTGGGAGACTTAGGGCTGGAGAGATGGCTCAGAGGTTAAGAACACTGGCTGCTCTTCCAAAGGTCCTGAGTTCAATCCCCAGCAACCACATGGTGGCTCATAACCATCTATAGTAAGATCTGGTGTGCAGGCAGAATGTTGTATAAATAATAAATAAATCTTTAAAAAAAAAATAGTGGGAGACTTCAACACCCCACTCTCAACAAAGGACAGGTCAACAAAACAGAAATTAAACAAAGAAACAATGTCTCTGACAGAGGTCATGAATCAAATGGACCTAACAGACATTTACTGAACTTTACACCCAAACACAAAAGCATTTACCTTCTTCTCAGCACCTCATGGAACCTTCTCCAAAATAGACCATATAGTTGGTCACAAAGCAAGCCTCAACAGATACAAGAAGACTGAAATAATCCCTTGTATCTTGTCTGATCACCATGGAATAAAACTGGACCTCAACAATAACAGAAATAGCAAAAAGCCTACACATACATGGAAACTGAACAACTTGTTACTAAATGACAGCTGGGTCAGGGAAGAAATAAAGAAAGAAATTAAAGTCTTTCTAGAAATCAATGAAAATGAAGACACAACATATCCAAACTTGTGGGACACAATGAAAGCAGTGCTAAGAGGAAAGTTCATAGCACTAAGTGCCTTCAAGAAGAATTTTAGGACAGCTCATTCACGCAACTTAATGGCTCACTTAAAAACCCTAGAAAAAGAAGAAGCAGACACACCAAGAAGGAGTAGACGGCTGGAAATAATCAAACTCAGGGCTGAAATCAATCAACTGGAAACAAATAAATCAATTCAAAGAATCAATGAAACCAAGAGCTGGTTCTTTGAGAAAATCAACAAGATTGACAAACCCTTAGCCAAGCTAACTAAAAGGCAGAGAGACACCACCCAAATCAACAAAATCAGAAATGAAAAGTGGGACATAACTACAGACACTGAGGAAATTCAAACAATCATTAGGACTTATTTTAAAAGTTTATATGCCACAAAATTGAAAATCTAAATGAAATGGACAATTTTCGATTTGACTTACCAAAGCTGAATCAGGACCAGGTAAAACAACTAAATAGTCCTATATCCCCCAAAGAAATAGAAAGCGGTCATCAAACATCTACCATCCAAAAAAAGCCGAGGACCAGATGGATTCAGTGCAGAATTCTACCAGACCTTCAAAGAAGAGCTAACACCAATTCTCTTCAAACTATTCCACAAATAGAAACATAAGGAACATTACCAAACTCATTCTATGAAGCCACAGTCACCTTGGTACCTAAACCTCACAAAGAGTCAACAAAGAAAGAGAATTTCAGGCCAATCTCCCTTATGAACATTGATGCAAAAATACTTAACAAAATACTTGCAAACCGAATCCAAGAACACATCAAAGATATCATCCACTATGACCAAGTAGGCTTCATCCCAGGTATGCAGGGGTGGTTCAATATACGGAAATCCATCAATGTGATTCACCATATTAACAAATTGAAAGAAAAAACCCACATGATAATCTCCATAGATGCTGAAAAAGCATTTGACAAAATCCAACATCCATTCATGTTTAAAGTATTAGAGAGATCAGGGATACAAGGCACATATCTAAACATAGTAAAGGTGATATACAGCAAGCCTATAGCCAACATCAAACTAAATGGAGAGAAACTTAAAGCAATCCCACTAAAATCAGGGACAAGACAAGGCTGCCCACTCTCTCCATATCTCTTCAAGATAGTGCTGGAAGTCCTTGCTAGAGCAATAAGACAGTTGAAGGAGATCAAGGGGATACAGATTGGAAAAGAAGAAGTCAAATTATCACTATTTGCAGATGATATGATAGTATACATGAGTGACTCCAAAAACTCTACCAGGGAACTCCTACAGCTGATAAACACCTTCAGCAAAGTGGCCGGATACAAAATTAACTCAAAAAAATCAGTAGCCCTCCTGTATGCAAAAGACAAAAGGGCTGAGAAAGAAATTAGGGAAACAACACCCTTCACAATAGCCAAAAATGACATAAAGTACCTTGGTGTAACCCTAACCAAGCAAGTCAAAGACTTGTATGAAAAAAATTTCAAGTCTCTGAAGAAAGAATTAGAAGAAGATATGAGAAGATGGAAAGATCTCCCATGCTCATGGCTTGGCAGGATTAACATAGTAAAAATGGCCATCTTACCAAAAGCAATCTACAGATTTAATGCAATTCCCATCAAATTGCCAACACAATTCTTTACAGACCTGGAAAGAAAATTTCTCAACTTTGTTTGGAATAACAAGAAACTGAGAATTGCTAAAACAATCCTCTACAATAAAAGATCTTCTGGAGGTATCTCCATCCCTGATCTCAAGCTGTACTATAGAGCAACAGTTATAAAAAATGCATGGTGCTGGCATAGAAACAGAATGGTGGATCAATGGAATCGAACAGAAGCCCCAGAAATAAACCCACACACTTATGGACACCTGATTTTTGACAAAGATGCCAAAACCATACAATGGAAATAAGATAGCATCTTCAACAAATGGTGCTGGTCTAACTGGATGTCTACATGTAGAAAAATGAAAATAGATCCATACTTATCACCCTGCACAAAACTGAAGTCTAAGTGGATCAAAGACCTCATCATAAAACCAGACACATTAAATCGGCTAGAAAAAAAAAAAGTGGGGAATATCCTTGAACTCATTGGTACAGGAGAGAACTTCCTGAACAGAACACCAACAACACAGGCTCTGAGAGCAACAATCAATAAATGGGACCTCCTGAAACTGAAAAGCTTCTGTAAAGCAAAGGATACTGTCATCAAAACAAAGCGACTGCCTACAGATTGGGAAAGAATCTTCACCAACCCTTTATCTGACAGAGCACTCATATCCAGTATATATAAAGAACTAAAGAAGCTGAAAAGCAGCAAACCAAGTAACCCAATTAAAAAATGGGGAACAGAGCCAAACAGAGAATTCTCTTTAGAGGAATATCAAATGGTAGAGAAACACTTAAAGAAATGCTCAACCTCATTAGCCATTAGGGAAATGCAAATCAAAACAACCCTGAGATTTCACCTTACACCTATCAGAATGGCCAAGATCAAAAACTCAAGGGACAACACATGCTGGAGAGGTTGTGGAGAAAGGGGAACCCTCCTGCATTGCTGGTGGGAATGTAAACTTGTACAACCACTCTGGAAATCAATCTGGCGCTTTCTCAGACAACTAGGAATAGTGCTTCTTCAAGATCCAGCCATACCACTCCTAGGCATATACCCAAAAGAGGCTCAAGTACACAAAAAGACATTTGCTCAACCATGTTTGTAGCAACTTTATTTGTAATAGCCAGAAACTGGAAACATCCCAGATGCCCCTCAACTGAAGAATGGATGCAGAAATTGTGGTACATCTATACAATGGAGTATTACTCAGCAATGAAAAATAAGGAAATCATGAAATTTGCAGGTAAATGGTGGGACCTGGAAAAGATCATCCTGCATGAGTTGTCCCAGAAGCAAAAAGATCACAGGGTATATAGTCCCTCAAATAAACATACAACATAGGACAAACCCACTAAAATCTGTACATCTAAACAAACTAAGCAAAAGAGAGGACCCTAACTAAAATGCTCAATCCCTATCCTGAAAGGCAAAGAGGATGGACATCAGAAAAAGAAGAAAACAGGAAACAACCTAGGAACCTGCTACAGAGGGCCTCTGAAAGCCAGAAGAAGAAAACAGAAAACAACCTTGGAACCTGACACAGAGGGCATCTGAAAGGCTCTGCCCTGCAGACAATCAAAACAGATGCTGAGCCTGGTGGCCAACTGCGGGCAGAATGAATGGAATTTTATGTAAGAAGTGGGAAATAGCAAGAGCTGGAGAGGACAGGAACTCCACAAGGAGAGCAACAGAACAAGAAAATTTGAACACAGGAAACTTCCCAAAGACTCATACTCCAACCAAGGACTATTCATGGAGATAACCTAGAACCCCTGCACAGATGTAGCCCATGGCAGTTTAGTGTCCAAGTGGCTTACATAGTCATGGGAAGAGGGACTGCCTCTGACATAAACTGATTGGCCTACTCTTTGATCACCTCCCCCTGAGGGGGGAGCAGCCTTATCAGGCCACAGAAGAAGACAATGCAGCCATTCCTGATGTGATCTGACAGACTAAGATCAGTAGGAAGGAGAGGAGGACCTCCCCTATCAGTGGATGTGGGGAGGAGCATGCATGCAGAAAGGGGAGGTAGGGCGGGATCGGGATGGGAGGAGGGAGGGGCTTATGGGGGGATACAAAATGAATAAAGTGTAATTAATAATTATAAAAAAATTAAGTAATAAAATAAAAAAAGAAGGGGGAAGTGACAAGGAGAAAGGATAGAAAGAGAAGAAAGAGAAAGAAGGGAACAATAGGGAGATAAGAAAGAAAAAGCACAGTTTAGAATCAAATGTGTGTGTCTGTAGATCAGGAGGTCGGGGTGGTGGGGCAGAGCATTCTGAATGCGGCTTTTGCAAGCCTGTAAATCTCCCCTCAGAATTAACTTCAGTTATTGATCTTACTCAGGCTGCTTCCCTTACCAGAGGGCCTTTTGTGCTCCATGTGACTTTCAGTGCGGTTTCATATAAGATGTGCAATACCACCCCATTCATATTTAATCACTCCTCCTAACTAGTGTTTTCACATTCCATACCCCAACTGTTCAGAGGAAGGAATTTTTTAGGTTGGTAAGAAAGTAAACACTTTAGTTTGGAACATATTTAATGAGGAAAATAATGTATCTATACCATTTTTATTACGCTTATTGTGGAAATCTGAAAGTATCCAAAAGTGACCTTGGGCCAATGTTATAATTTATTCACATTGTTTTGTGTTGCAACAATGTGAAGTTAAAGACTTGAGTCTTCGAATCTGGAATCAGAATTGCAGTGTGTGAGCAGTGATACTCTGAAACATAGGTATCTATTAGCTAAATGAAAAAACAAACAAACAAACAAACAAACAAACAAAATAAACTTAGTTTTCAGGTATGTCCTGAGTTGTGGTATATCAAAATAATTATAAATGGAAAATATTGCATTGGAGATATTACACATGTTTAATTAAAGTTAATCTGGAATATAATAATGCACTATGAATGTAGATTTCTTTCAGAGGTTTTTTTTATCCTTCAAAGATGTTTTATTTGAATAAAATTTATATGAATATCTTTTTACATATATATGTAATTAAATTATTTAAAATTATTTTATTAATTACAGTTTATTTACTTTGTATCCCAGGTGTAGCCCCCTTCCTCATTCCTGCCCAATCCAACCCTCCCTCCCTCATCTCCTTCCTGCTTCTCTCTAAGTCCACTGATGAGAGAGGTCCTCCTCCCCTTCCATCTGATCCTAGCTTATCAGGTTGCTTCAGGACTGGGTGCAATGTCCTCCTCTGTGGCCTAGCAAGGTTGCTCCTCTCTTCCCATGCCCCTCCCCAAGTCCACTGAGAGGGGAGGTCCTTCTCCCCTTCCCTCTGACCTTAGCCTATAGGGGCTAATCAGGACTGGCTGCATTGTCTTCCTTTGAGGCCTGGCAAGAGGGTTTTGTTTTTGTTTTTAACAAAATTTATTTTTATTTTATTATTAGTTACATTTCTGGCAAGAGGTTTGAATTAGATGCAGTCAACCACACTGTAAGAAAATATTACATAGAAAATTACAGAAATAAAAAAATCATAAATTTTAAATATTTACTAAAAATATATTATTCATTGTTCTCTACTTTTAAATCTCTTAATATATCTAATTTATATATAAATTTTATCAGATAAATATATACAGAAAGCAATATGATGAACACATATATATGATGTGATTCAGGGCTGTTGGAACACACCTTTGTGACTGTTTTAGTTATTGTATTAAATACATCTGAAATTATTTGAATTATATTTTATAGATAGTTGCCTTTTGTAAGAAAAGTCAATGTTTCTTTGTCTAGCTGAATTTATCTGTGTATATCATGACTTCTGGTAATTAATATGATTTCTAGTTAAAACAAAAAAATATTAAATATATATGTCCCAGAGTGACAATGGCCAAGTTTGATCACTAGCACATGACACTATTGTTCATTTTCCATGGTGTTTGTGAATAAATTCAAGTTTTACCCACCAGATTTACCAGATTTGGGTATAGTTTAAAATCAATATAGGTTGGGATTGGGGTTGTTTCATTTTAAAAAGTCCTTTAAATCTGTACATCTAAAGAGGTTAAGCAAGAAGACAGGACCCTGGGTAAGACGATCAATCCTCACTCAGAAGGGCAAATTGGACAGACATCAGAAGAGGGAGAAAAAAAGGAATAGGACAGGAGCCTACCACAGAGGGCCTCTGAAAGACTCTACCCTGCAGGGTATTGAAGCAAATGCTGAAACTCATAGCCAAACTTTGGCCAGAGTGAAGGGAATCTTATGAAAGTAAGGGGAGATAGAAAGACCTGGAGGACAATGCAGCCACTTTTGATGAGAACTGATAGACTAAGATCAGAAAGAAGAGGAGAACCTCCCCTATCAGTGGACTTGGGGAGTGGCATGTATGTAGAAAGGGGAGGGAGGGTGGGATCGGGAGGGGAGGAGGGAGGGGCTTATGGGGGGGATACAAAATGAATAAAGTGTAATTAATAAAAAAATTAAAAAAAAAAGAAAGACCTGGAGGGGACAGGAGATCCACAAGGAGAGCAACAGAACCAAAAAATCTGGGTGCAGGGGTCTTTTCTGAGATTGATACTCCAACCAAGGACCATTCATGGAGATAACCCAGAATCCCAGCACAGATGTAGACCGTAGCGGCTCAGTATCCAAGTGTGGTTCCTTAGTAATGGGAACAGGGACTGTCTCTGACATTAACTCAGTGGCTGGCTCTTTGATAACCTCCCCCAAAGGGGGAGCAGCCCAAGCAAGCCACAGACGAAGATAATGCAGCCAGTCTTGATGAGACCTAACAGGCTAGGGTCAGTGGGAAGGGGAGGAGGACCTCTTCTATCAGTGGACTTGGGAGGGGCATGTGAGGAGATGAGGGAGGAAGAGTGGTTTTGGGAGGGAATGAGGGAGGAGACTACAGCTGGGATACAAAGTAAATAAACTGTAATTAATAAAATAGAAATAAATTTTAAAAAGCAGCAGACAGGACCCAAGACTAGTGTAATGAGCAAGATTCTTATTATTATTTACAATGAATTCACTTTGTATCCCACTGTAGCCCCTCCCTCATCTCCTTGCTGTCCCATGTTCCCTCCCTACTCCTCCTCTTTCCCTCTTCCTAGTCCACTGTTAGGGGATGTCCTCCTCCCTACTTTCTGACCCTAACTTATCAGGTCACATCAGAACTGATTGGATCCTCTTCCTCTGTGGGCTGGCTGGGTTGCCCTACCAGAGAGAATTGATCAAGGAACAGACAAACAAGTGCATGTCAGAGACTGTTTCTTCTCCCCTTAGTAGGGAATCCACATGGAGACTGAGCTGCCTATGAGCTACACCTGAGCAGGGTTCTAGGTCCTCTCTAATGAAGACTCTTGCTTTCTCTCGGGGGAAACTGATGTCTGCCACAGCATGCATTTGTGTGTTCATTCCTACTCTGTCGCTGCATCGTCACATTAGAAGAGAAGCTGTCGAACGCTGTTGTAGCCTCCGTTCTTTCTCACAGAAGCACGTGCTAGGTGTACAACAATGTGTCGAGTGGACATAGTTCTTCTTGGTAACATACTCAACATCTTCAACAGCAGCAAACGTGGAATAACTTAATTGCTTTCTAATTATTCTCTCAACTCTAAGGACACAAGAGCAAGAACAAAACATCCTATCCCACAACCCTGAAAACAGCTGGTATTTAATAGGATAGGATGAAATGCTCAATTACATTTTTATTTGTGTTTTCCATTTCTAGGATGAGACTAAATGCAGCAGAAGTTCCATTCTGCATTTGATTATTTACCAGCTTTCCCGTTTTTTTCAGTCATAATATTTGGTTAGTGAATTATTAACAAATCAGAAGTGTTTTGATTCGGGAATGACAAGCATGTAAACACTGATCTTCCTGAATAGGGAAGCTGGGCAGCAGCTTCAGCAGAGCAGCAGTAAACAGGGCAGCTGTTCTAACAGAGAACAGAAGGCTCCTGATGGATTTCAGTGAGCAGGACCTCTACTTGTCATTTTTCTTCTAAGTTAATAGAGGCTTAAGTCATTAAAAGGCAACATGTTTGCAACTGAATCACCATCGAATACATTTGTGCTTTGTTTATCTTTATTGGGCAAATCAGGCCTGAGAATTATGGTATTATGATTTTGAGCAATGATTTACACAACAGGGGCTGCCACTGTTGCTACTGATATTACCTGTTCTTCTTTCTTTTTCCCCAAAAGGTCAATTTTTTTTTTAACAGTGTTTACAGTGATGTCACATAAAAGTCAACAAAGAACAAATACATTAGCCAGGGAATGATCCTGGGCAGTGTAGACACTAGGCAGAGAAAATATGTGCATTTGCAATCACTGTCAAGTTCTCAAATGACATAAAAAAAGAGTCAAGATGGATTTGGTTAAATAAAAAAAAATCATCTTAAAATGTATTGAATAACCAGTGAATTCACAAACACATATTAAATGCTTATTATGAATCTAGAAGTCTATTAGAATTAGAGATATAATAGTGAATTATGTGTGCTATTTGTCTAGATGAACTTAATTTACGGTAGGAATACAAAGAAAAATAGTGATCATCTGTAATATGTAGTCCTCAAGCAGTCCAGAAAGTGGCTTCATGACTAGATAAGTATGTAAACTGGGAATGGAAGCTATATGGGAAATTTCAAGTGAGAGATTATGTCAGAGAAGGAATGGTGGTGTGCTGAAGAGGCTAGGTAACAGAGCTGAGGCAGACTTCAGAAGCAGGCAGTAAAAAGTGTAGTTTAAAAATTAAAGTTGGTAAAATGTGATCTGTGCAACAGAAAGGGTCACACAAAAGAGTGAGATATCATTGCTACTGAACCCCAAAATTCTCCAGTAGTTTGTAATTTAATCCGAGGCACAAAATAAATTAAATTAAAGGATTACAAGTAGAGAAAGAGCAGGATAGAAATATAACCTATAAATGAAAGTTTCATATTCTCTGTGAAAAAGAGGGGAGATTTAGGTTTAGGAAGCTGTTGTTAGTATATAGTTGAAAAGTAATAATAATATCTGAACAGTGATCATGGGAAGAAAAAGTAAGCAGATTCAAAAGATGGTAGATCTTGAATCTTTACTAATCTGTCTTTGAATAAGATCTCTAATTATTTGCACTTGATTAACTGTCTGGGATGAAAAAGAAAATCAGAGTCGATACTCAACTCTTTGGCTTAGGTAAATGAATGGAGTCTGGAGACATCTTGTAGCCATTGTAACAGGAGAGATATCCCAAAGAGAGATACCCCTTGCTTTGACTCTCAACTGTTAAAACACAAATTGCAAATAATTAAAACAGGAGGAACTTTGCTCCCAGGAAGACAGCTTTAAGCTGTGCAGATTTCCTGTCTCATGTTTCATCTGTTCACAGAACTGTCCCACGGGGCAGAAAAGGCAGAAAAATTAGGAGTCTTTCAGGTTTGGTCAAACTAAATATATCACAGTTCTTGATTGATTTGCCTCCTATTTCTTATTTTTTAAGAGCAGGCAGGTTGGTGAATCTAAGTGCCCCAACCAACATCTTCCCTAGAACTGGAAACAGTGGAGGGCTGAGCAAAAGAAAAATTAAGAATGCAGGCACTAACAAGGGAAGACTGGAAGCACCCTGTAGCCACACTGAGAGAACAGGTGAGCCCCAATAAATTTACACAGACTTGAGTCTGGATGCTGTTTTCCAGCAGTGCCCTGGTTCTAAGCCAGTTGCAGGTCTATGGGAACAAAACAAGACATGTGCGGTAGCTCAAGAACCCCAACAGTTACAGCTCAACTACCTCTCCCTGTAAAACAATTAAAAAGAAAAATTATGTAAAACAGAGAGATAGGATCTATTCAAGGTAGTCACAAAGCAAAGAGAGAAACAGACAAAGTGTCTAGTGCCCTCAAACAGTCTAAAGTGTATTAAAATGAATTTTAAGTTAAATAAAATTAAGGCAAAGATCAAGAGATATGCGTAATTACTCAGCCCTGGTAAAGGGGATGTGGTTGATCATTGCCTTGGTTCAGACTCTTCAAAGTAGTCTGTAGAAGTTTTTAATGCTATCAATACTATGAGAGTCTCAATCTGGTTCCTCCAAGATGACCAATTCTGCTTTGGGGTTTAACTGTGCCCTGGTGGATAACTGTAGGGGTAGGGGTGGACTATCCTAGAGGATTATGTTCTTGAAAAGTTCTAAGGTGCTGAAAGTTTAGGGCAATGACTTATCTCTGAGCCTTTAATCTTGAGGGAGGATGTATTAGAGGGACACTCCTGGGACAATTAGCATGCTGATCTGCAAAGACAAGCAGGTGACCCAAAGTAAAGGAGACAGGCACATAATGAGGGAAACGATGCCAGGCTTTCCTCCCTCTTTTAGTTGCCTTGTAGATTCAAATGGTGAGTCAATGCTTTTACCAAAAGGAAATTCGAAGCGCCTGCTTCTATAAACAGCATTCCAAAAGACTGACGATTAGATACTTGGACATAGTTTAACTCCATAAAACTCACATACCTTCTAACTCAAAAGTCAAGAGAGCCTTCTGAAATGGGCCAAAAAATGAGGAGAGTGACATGCCGTGTGTTCTTCTCAGAGTAAAGGAAGACAAGATGGAAACCTTCTTATGCCATGTCAATACACTTCCCTCTGGTGATTGGTGTGTTATAGTGGAGATAGGAAAAAAAATGAATTGTTAGATTAGAATTCAAGATGAAATTAGATAGTATGTTTTTTTCTTGTCGATCAAGCTCGTGGGAAAACAGATGAGTTTTTTGAGGATCAAGAATATCTTAAGTAGTTTTGCACTTTGAACAGGAGATGCTTCCCCAAACCAATGAATAGTGAATGAATGATTCATGAATAGAATCAGTATCACCAAGGGAAGAAACTGTGAGCTTAAAGAGGAGTAAAGCAAAGTGTTCAAAATTAAATTGTAAAGGGAAACACACACACACACACACACACACAACCACCAGACCACACCTACCTCAAAGAAAATGTAAAATAAATAACAAAATATCCAACACTGTGCGCAAACATCAAGTAGGATCATATATTCACAATGATAGGTTAAAGAGAAAGAGAGAAATTAATAGATTATTAGAAATGTAAATTTTTGTCTGAGAAAGCGCCAGATTTATTTCCAGAGTGGTTGTACCAGTTTACATTCCCACCAGCAGTGGAGGAGGGTTCCCCTTTCTCCACAACCTCTCCAGCATGTGTTGTCACTTGAGGTTTTTTTTTTTTTTTTTTTTAACATTTTATTTTTTATTTTTTTTCTTATCAGTTACATTTTATTAACTCTGTATCCCAGCCATGTCCCGATCCCTTATTCCCTCCCAGTCCCTCCCTCCCTCCCTCATCTCCACCTTGCCCCTTGCCAAGTCCACTAATAGGGGAGACCTCCTCCCCATTCATCTGATCCTGTTTTATCAGGTATCTTCAGGACTGGCTGCAAAGCTCTCCTCTGTGGCCTAACAGGAGTGCTCCTCCCTTGGGGGTGGGGAGGCCAAAGAGCCAGTCATTGAGTTCCTGTTAGAAATAGTCCTTGTTCCCCTCACTATGGGAAACCAATTGGTTACTGAGCTACCACAGGCTACATCTGAGCAGAGGTTCTAGGTTACATTCATACATGGTCCTTGGTTGCATGTCAGTCTCAGAAAAGACCCTGTGCCCAGATATATTTGGTCCTTGTGGAGCTCCTATCCTTTCCTCATCAGACTAACTCCCCTTCTTTCTTATGATTCCCAGTACTCTGCCAAAGGTTTGGTCATGAGTCTTTGCTTTGAAAACACTGCTAGTTAGAGTCTTTCCAATGCGCTCAGTAGACTCCTGTCATATGTTCAATGTGCATCCCATCTGTCTTTCTAAATGAGGATTGATAATCTTACCCCATGTCCGCTCTCTTGATTATCTTTTTTAGGTGTATAGATTTCATTATGTTTATCGTATCTTATAGGTCTATATAAGTGAGTATATACCGTGTTTGTCTTTCTCCTTCTGGGATATTTCACTCAGGATGATCTTTTCTAGATCCCACCATTTGCCTGCAAATTTCATGATTTCCTCCTTTTTGATTGCTGAGTAGTATTCCATTGTGTAAAAATACCACAATTTCTGTACCCATTCCTCCGTTGATGGACATCTGGGTTGTTTCCAGGTTCGGGCTATTACAAATAAAGCTGCTATAAACATGGTTGAGCAAATATCCCTTTTGTGTACTTGAGCAAACTTTGGGTATATACCAGCAGTGGTATAGATGGGTCTTGAGGAAGCACTATTCCTAATTGTCTTAGAAAGCGCCAGATAGATTTCCAGAGTGGTTGTATCAGTTTACATTCCCACCAGCAGTGGAGGAGGGCTCCCCTTTCTCCACAACCTCTCCAGCATGTGTTGTCCCTTGAGTTTTTCATCTTGGCCATTCTGATGGGTGTAAGGTGATATCTCAGGGTCGTTTTGATTTGCATTTCCCTGATGGCTAATGAGGATGAGCATTTCTTTAAGTGTTTCTCTGCCATTCGATATTCCTCTGTCGAGAATTCTCTGTTTAGCTCTGCTCCCCATTTTTTAATTGGATTACTTGGTTTGCTGCTTTTCAACTTCTTTAGTTCTTTGTATATACTCGATATTAGTCCTCTGTCAGATAAAGAGTTAGTGAAGATTCTTTCCCAATCTGTAGGCAGGCGTTTTGTTTTGATGACAGTGTCCTTTGCTTTACAGAAGCTTTTCAGTTTCATGAGGTCCCATTTATTGATTGTTGCTCTTAGAGCCTGTGCTGTTGGTGTTCTGCAGTCACTTGAGGTTTTGATCTTAGCCATTCTGATGGGTGTAAGGTAAAATCTCAGGGTCATTTTGATTTGCATTTCTCTGATGGCTAATGACATTGAGCATTTCTTTATTTGATATTTAAGAGCAGAAACTTTCAAATATCAAATATTATTTTATATTCCTCTATCGAAAATTCTCTGTTTAGCTCTGTTCTCCATTTTTTAATTGGATTACTTGATTTGTTGCTTTTCAACTTCTTTAGTTCTTTATATATACTGGATATTAGCCCTCTGTCAGATATAGGGTTGGTGAAGATTCTTTCCCAATCTGTAGGAAGTCATTCTGTTTTCAGGACAATGTCCTTTGCTTTACAGAAGCTTTTCAGTTTCATGAGGTCGCATTTATTGATTGTTGATCTTAGAGCCTGTGCTGTTGGTGTTCTGTCCAGGAATAAGCATATATCCAAAAGAGGCTCAAGTACACAATAAGAACATTTGCTCAACCATGTTTGTAGCAGCATTATTTGTAATAGCCAGAAGCTGGAAACAATCCAGATGCCCCTCAACTGAAGAATGGATACAGAAATTGTGGTACATCTATACAATGAAATATCACTCAGCAATGAAAAACAAGGAAATCATGAAATTTGCAGGGAAATAGTGGGATCTGGAAAGGATCATCCTGAGTGAGCTATCCCAGAAGCAGAAAGACACACACGGTATATACTCACTCATATAGCCATATAACATGGGATAAAACTACTAAAAATCTGTACACCTAAAGAAACCAATCAAGAGGGAGGACTCTGGCTAAAATGCTCAATCCCCACTCTGAAAGACAAAGAGGATGGACACCAGAAGAAGAGGAAATCAGGAAACAAGTTAGGAGCCTCTCACAGAGGGCCTCTGAAAGGCTCTTCCCTGCAGACTATCAAAGCAGATGTTGAGACTTATGGCCAAACTTTGGGCAGAATGCAGGGAATCTTATGAAAGAAGTGGAAATAATAGTAAGATCTGGAGAGGACAGGAGGTCCACAAGGAGAGCAACAGAACCAAAAAATTTGAGCACAGGGGTCTTTCCTGAGACTCATACTCCAACCAAGTACCATGCATCTAACCCCTGCACAGATGTAGCCCATGGCAGTTCAGTGTCCAAGTGGGTTCCATAGTAATGGGAACAGGGACTGCTTCTGACATAAATTGATTGGCCTGCTCTTTGATCACCATCCCCTGAGGGGGGGAACAGCCTTACCAGGCCACAGGGGAAGATAATGCAGCCACTCCTGAAGAGACCTGACAGACTAGGATCAGAAGGAAGAAAAAGAAACCCTCCCCTACCAGTGGACTTGGGGAGGGGAGTGTTTGGAAAAGGGGAAGGAAGGGAAGGATTGGGAGGGGAGGTGGGAGGAAACTAGAGGGGGGGATACAAAGTAAATAAAGTATAATTTTAAAAAAATTAAAAAAAGAAATGTAAATTACTGAAATGTCTTTGTAATTAATGACATAAACTGCATCACATAGCCAAGGTGCTCAGAGTCAAGAAGGAGTATAGCTATGAACAAAGAAACAACTATCACTTCAGGAAAGTCAGAGGGAAAACACTTTTCCTAGGGTGCAAAGATAAAAATTTCTTTGGACTTTTTCATCACAAACAATGTTGACAAGGAAGAGAAGAACTAAATGGTTAATGTGTGAATACAAGAACCTGCCATCTAGAATCCTATGTCCAACAAAATTAACTTTCAAAAGTCTAGTTCATTCTTTCCAGAGGAGTGAAATCCCACAACATATTTTTCATGTACTCATTTGCCAATCAGCAATGGGACAGCTATAAATTAGGATGTGCATGTACTTCTATGGTAGGAATAAGACCATTGGTTTATATATCTAACAGTTATACTGGGTCATAAGGAAGGTCTATTTTTAGGTTTCTGAGGAACTTCCATATGGATTTCCATAGTCTTTGCTCTGGTTCATACACTGGCAGGGACTAGGTCTTGTTCTTTTCCCACATTCTCACCAGCATTTGCTATCATTTAGTTTCTTGATGCAAACCAGTCATACCGTGATGAGAAGAATCTTGCACAGTTATATTTTATATTTTCTGATGACTAAGAATATTAACACTTTTATGGGTATTTATTGGCTATCTGTGCCCTTCGTTTGTAGACTGTGTTCATTTCAGTAGCCTGCAGTTACAAAAGTAAAATTTCCTTTTTCTTTTAGTGTTTAACTTTTGCAGTCCTGTATATAGTTCAAATATTAGCTTTCTTCTTGAGGTAGGGGTAGAAATTTCTGTCATTCTATAAGCTAACTGATCACTCTGATATTTTCTTTGCTGAGAAGAACCTTTTTACATACATAAAAATCCAATTTGTCTTTTGTATATGTTGCTAGACTTCTTTACAGAAAATCTTGCCTAAGCTTCTATCTCCCAGTGTTGTCCCTGTACTTTCCTTTGGCAATTGCAGTGGTTTAGACTTTATATCCCAGGTCTTTTATCTATTTTGGATTGATTTTGGTGAACGGTTAGAGTTATGTGTACGATTTCATTCTTCTACATGTAGCTCTAAAGATTTCCCAGCATCATTAGTTGAAGAAAATCTTTTTCTTCAGTGTGTGCTTTTGACATTTGAAAAAAAATGAGATGGCTGTCGTTGTGTGGGTTTATTTATTTCTGTTCTATACTATTTCATTGATCTATGTGTCTGCTTTTGTGTTAGTGCCATCTTGTCTTTGCCATTATGGCTCTGTAGTGTAATTCAATTTTAACAGTTGTGAAGTCTCTAACACTGTTCATTTGCATAGAATTCTGTGGTTATTTGGGGTCTATGAGTTTCTTATGACTTTAAGGATTTTTTAAAGTTCTGTGAAGAATGTCATTTCAATTTCAATATAAGTAATTGCATGAAACTGGAAATTATTATATTAAGTGAAGTGCACTAGACTCACCAAAATAAATCCCACGTTTCCACAACACAATACATAGGACATGAAAGTTGAAACGAGGTTCCTGAGAGTTAAAGGGGGACCAGGGACAGTGCTAGAAGGAGGAAGGGATAGTTAACAAAATGAAAGTTTGTATGAAGCTATGAAAATGCCATAGTGAAACCCATTACTTTGCATGCAGATTTTAAAGAGAATTAACAATAAGAG
The DNA here is from genome assembly GCF_907164565.1 of Psammomys obesus. Taxonomy (NCBI): domain Eukaryota; kingdom Metazoa; phylum Chordata; class Mammalia; order Rodentia; family Muridae; genus Psammomys; species Psammomys obesus. The sequence continues at coordinate 13,327,493 of NW_026596095.1, read as the reverse complement.
AGAAAAATATTAAAGGAGAGCAATGGGGTACATTTCTTTTCTAGAATGTTTGCCTAGAACATGGGATGTCCTGGATTCAATTCCCAGCAACCTCCAGTCTCCCTCCCTACGAAAGAGAGGGTGGGAGGAGCACAAAAGAAGTAAGTATCTTTATAGACAAAAACTCAGAGAAAATCTTCCCTAGCTTATTTATTAAAAACAAAAACTTTTGGGGATCCAAGATGGCCGCACCAGGAGGATACTGTGTCTGAGGATCAGGACAGCAGTGAGGCAACAGTGACCAGGAGACTGAACTCTGGGCCCTAAAACAACAGCGATTGTGATTCCCAGGTGAGAGGAAATCCCACGGTGTGGAAATCAGCTGGGACTGACCTCAGGTCATCCAGTCAATCCCTGGAAAATATCCTGGGGACTGGCAGGTGAACAACCTCTGGCCTAAAGCAGGGTGCACAGCCTCTGGCCCAGAGTGGTGCCCCAGCCACCATCCCAGACAGGGGCACACAGCCTCCGGCCCAGAGCAGGGCATACAACCTCAGTCTGGCCCAGACCTGTTACACACCCAACTCACCATCCCAGCCAGACCTGCGGGCCCCAGGGCACTAGAGATTGAGTTTTCCTGTCGAGAGGAAACCCCACAGCAAGGGAATCTGCGAGTTTTTCAAGAGGGCTGTGCCTGGAGAACAGTTTAACAAGAGCAGCAGCTCACTAAATTCAGAGTGAGAAACCCAGCAGCAGAGCAGCTGTCTCCAGGACTTATACAGGTGAGAGGAGAGGCTCCCCCCAGCCTAACAAAGACCACAGTTACAACACAGGTCTATATGCCTGAGGTGAGCAGTGGCAATTCCTGAGAAACACCAGCCATTCAGTGACCATACCCAAAATGCAGAGGAGGCCCCCTTCAGGAAAAATCATCTTCTTACCAAGGGGATTCTCCTCACCCAGGATCCTAGCAGGCATGAGAAACTAACTGCCAACACCTAAAATACCCCAATGGGTAGAGGCCAGTGTAAAAGCTCAACCAAAAAAAAGGCATCTCCAGAACCCAGTCATCCAGGGGCAAGCAGCCCAGGACACCCCAGCATAATTGAAATTCAAGACGATGAACTTACATCTATGTCGATGAAGAGGATAATAGAGGAAACAAAATACATAAAGAATTAGAGGAAGAAAAAGTCAAACAGATTATGGGCATCCATAAAGAAATGGAGGAAATTAAAGACCAACAGATTATGGCCATCTGTAAAGAAATATAGGAAGATAAAGACAAACAGATTATGGTCATCCGTGAAGAAATAGGGGAAGATGCAGCCAAACAGTTTGTGGCCTTCACAGAAGAAATAATTAAATCACTGAAGGAAACAAAAGAAAAAGAGGAATGTTCATACAAACAGCTAAAGGAACTAAAGGAAAAACAGGAAAATATAATCAGACAGGTGAAGGAAATCAACAAAACAATACAAGATCATAAGTTAGAATTGGAAAAATTAAAGAAAACACAAACAGAGGAAATCATGAAGAGGAAGAATTTAGGGAAAAAAAACAGGAACTATGGAGGTAAGCAGAACCAATAGACTACAAGAGATGGAAGAAAGAATCTCAGGTGGGGAACATACAATGGAAGAATTCAATGTATCCTTCAAAGAAAATGTTAAATCCAAAAAATTCCTGACACAGACCATCCAGGAATTCCAAGACAATATGAAAAGACAAAACCTAAGAATAATAGGAATAGAGGAAAAAGAAGATTCCCTGCTCCAAGGCCCAGAAAATATTTTCAAAAAATCATTGAAGAAAATTTCCCCAACTTAAAGGAGAGGCCAATAGGAATACAAGAGGCCTACAGAACACTTAATAAATTACACCAGAAAAGAAAATCCTCCCGCCACATAATAATCAAAACAGTAAGTACACAGAACAAAGAAAAAATACTACAAACTGCTAGAGAAAAATGTCAAGTAACATATAATGGCAAACCCATCAGAATCACACCTGACTTCCCAACAAAGACTATGAAACCCACAAGGGCCTGGACAGATATCATGCAGACTCTAACAGAACACAGATATCAGCCCAGGCTAATATATCCAGCAAAACTCTCAGTCATCATAGATGGAGAAAGCAAGATATTCAATAAGAAAAACAAATTTAAACAATATCTACTCACAAATCCAGCATTACAGAAGATACTAGAAGGAAAATTACAACCCAAGAAAACTACCAACATTCAACAAAACACAGGAAACAAATAACCTCACTACAGCAAAACTAAAAGTAGCCAAGAACCCAAACACACTACCACAGCCAACAGCAAAATCAAAGCATTTAACAGCTACTGGTCATTAATCTCCCTTAACATCAACAGACTCACTCTCCAATAAAAAGACACAGACTAACAGAATGAATACGTAAACAAGATCCAACAATTTATTGCATACAAGAAACATATCTAAGTCGCAAAGATAGATATTACATGAGAGTAAAGGGCTGGAAGAAGGTTTTCCCAGCAAATGGATACAAGAAGCAAGCAGGAGTAGCCATTTTAATATCTAATAAAATAGATTTTCAACCAAAATTAATCAAAAGAGATGTGGAAGGACACTTCATACTCATCAAAGGAAAACTCCACCAAGAAGACATCACAATTCTGAACATCTATGCCCCAAATACAAGAGCAACCACATTTGTAAAAGAAACATTAATAAAACTGAAACCACACATAGATCCAAACACATTAATAGTGGAAGAATTCAACACCCCACTCTCAACCAAGGACAAGTCAACAAAACAGAAATTAAATGAAGAAACAATGACTCTGATAGAGGTCATGAATCAAATGGACCTAAAAAACATCTACACAACCCGATTTTTTGTTCACCCGAACAAAAAATATGTACCTTCTTCTCAACACCTCATGGAACCTTCTCCAAAATAGACCATATAGTTGGTCACCAAGCAAGCCTCAACAGATACACAAAGATTGAAATAATCCCATGTATCCTATCTGACCACCATGGAGTAAAGCTGGACCTCAACAACAACAGAAATAACAAAAAAGCCTACACACACATGGAAACTGAACAACTCGCTACTAAATGACAGCTGGGTCAGAGAAGAAATAAAGAAATTAAAGTCTTCCTAGAATTCAATGAAAATGAAAGCCCAACATACCCAAAATTATGGGCCACGATGAAAGCAGTGTTAAGAGGAAAGTTCATAGCACTAACTGCCTTCAAGAAGAAATTTGAAACATCTCATTCAAGCAACTTAATGGTTCACCTAAAAGCCCAAAAAAGAAGCAGATTAGACAGTTGGAAATAATCAAACTCAGGGCTGAAATCAATAAATTAGAAACAAATTAAACAAGTCAAAGAATTAAAGAAACCAAGAGTTGGTTCTTTGAGAAAATCGACAAGATAGACAAACCCTTAGCCAAAGGAACTAAAAGGCAGAGAGACACCATCCAAATCAACAAAATCAGAAATGAAAAGGAGGACATGACTACAGACACTAAGGAAACCAAACAATCATTAGGACTTACTTCAAAAGTCTATATGCCACAAAATTTGAAAATCTAAATGAAATGGACAATTTTCTGGATCGATTCCACTTACCAAAGCTGAATCAAGACCATGTAAATCAATTAAATAGTTCTATATCCCGTAAGGAAATAGAAGCTGTCATCAAAAGTCTCCTATCCAAAAAAAAGCCGAGGACCAGATGGATTCAGTGCAGAATTCTACCAGGCCTTCAAAGAACTAACTCCAGTTCTCTTCAAACTATTCCACAAAATAGAAACAGAAGGAACACTACCAAACTCATTCTATGAAGCCACAGTCACCTTGGTATCTAAACCTCACAAAGACCCAACAAAGAAAGAGAATTTCAAGCCAATCTCCCTTATGAACATTGATGCAAAAATATTCAACAAAATACTTGCAAACTGAATCCAAGAACACATCAAAGATATCATCCTCTATGACCAAGTTGGCTTCATCCCAGGCATGCAAGGGTGGTTCAGTATATGAAAATCCATCAATGTAATCCACCATATAAACAAACTGAAGGAGAAAAACAACATGATAATCTCCTTAGATGCCAAAAAAGTATTTGACAAAATCCAACATCCATTCATGTTTAAAGTGTTGGAGAGATCAGAGATACAAGGCACATACCTGAACATAGTAAAGGCAATCTACAAAAAGCCTATAGCCAACATCAAACTAAACAGAGAGAAACTTAAAGCAATCCCACTGAAATCAGGAACAAGGCAAGGCTGCCCACTCTCTCCTTACTTCTTCAACATAGCTCTTGAAATCCTAGCTAGAGCAATAAAACAATTAAAGGAGATCTAGGGGATACAAATTGGAAAAGAATGAGTCAAAGTATCACTATTTGTAGATGATATGATAGTATACCTGAGTGACCCTAAAAAATCTACCAGGGAGCTCCTTCAGCTGATAAACATCTTCAGCAAAGTGGCTGGATACAAAATTAAATTTAAAAAAAAAATCAGGTTCCGAGGTTGTTTCCTATTTTCTTTTTCTTCTGATGTCCATCCTCTTTGCCTTTCAGGATGGGGATTGAACATTTTAGTTAGGGTCCTCTCTTTTGCTTAGTTTGTTTAGATGTACAGATTTTAGTGGGTTTGTCCTATGTTGTATGTTTATATGAGTGAGTAGGAGAGCAACAGAACAAGATAATTTGAACACAGGGAACTTCCCAGAGACTCAGACTCCAACCAAGGACTATTCGTGGAGATGACCTGGAACCCCCCGCACAGTTGTAGCCCATGGCAGTTCAGCGTCCAAGTGGGTTACATAGTAATGGGAAGAGGGACTGCCTCTGACATAATCTGATTGGCCTGCTCGTTGATCATTTCCCCCTGAGGTGGGAGCAGCCTTATCAGGCCACAGTAGAGGACAATGCAGCCACTTTTGATGAGAACTGATAGACTAAGATCAGAAAGAATAGGAGAACCTCCCCTATCAGTGGACTTGGGGAGTGGCATGCATGCAGAAAGGGGAGGGAGGGTGGGATCGGGAGGGGAGGAGAGAGGGGCTTATGGGGGAATACAAAATGAATAAATTATAATTATTAATAATAAAAAATCAGTAGCCCTTCTACATGCAAAAGACAAAAGGGCTGAGAAAGAAATTAGGGAAACAACACCCTTCACAATAGGCACAAAGTACATAAAGTACCTTCATGTGACCCTAACCAAGATATTCAAAGACTTGTATGAAAAAAAATTTTCCAGTCTCTGAAGAAAGAAATCGAAGAAGATATCAGAAGATGGAAAGCTCTCCCGTGCTCTGGATTGGTAGGATTAACATTGTGAAAATAGCCATTTTACCAAAAGCAATCTACAGATTCAATGCAATTCCCATCTAAATACCAACACAATTCTTTACAGACCTTGAAAGAAAAATTCTCAACTTCATATAGAGTAACAAGAAACCCAGAATTGCTAAAACAATCCTCTACAATAAAAGATCTTCTGGAGGTATCTCCATTGTGATCTCAAGCTCTACTATACAGAAACAATATTAAAAACTTCATGGTACTGGCATTGAAACCAACTGGTAGATCAAGGGAATCAAATAGAAGACCCTGAATTAAACCTACACACTTAGATGCCAAAATCATACAATGGAAAAAACATAGCATCTTCAACAAATGGTTGAAGACGGATGGTCTAACTGGAAGTCTACATGTAGAAAAATGCAAACAGATCAATATTTATCACGCTGCACAAAACTAAACTCCAAGTGGATCAAAGACCTCAATATAAAACTAGACATACTAAACGGCTTAGAAGAAAAGTGGGGAAGAGCCTCGAACTCACTGGCACAGGCGACAACTTCCTGAACAGAATATCAACTACACAGGCTCGAAGAGCAACAATCAAAAAATGGGACCTCATGAAACTGAAAAGCCTCTGTAAAGCAAAGGACACTATCATCAGAAAAAAAAAAAAAAAGACTGCCTACAGATTGGGAAAGGATATTCACCAACCCTATATCTGAGATTTCACCTTACACCCATCAGAATGGCCAGGATCAAAACCTCAAGTGACAACACATGCTGGAGAGGTTGGGGAGAAAGGGGAACCCTCCTCCACTGCTGGTGGGAATGTAAACTTATATAAATAACTAAAATGCTCAATCCCCATCCTGAAAGGCAAAGAGGACGGATATCAGAAGAAGAAGAAAACAGGAAATAACCTAGGAACCTGCCACAGAGGGCCTCTGAAAGCCTCTGCCCTGCAGACTATCAAAGCAGATGCTGAGCCTGATGGCCATCTGTCGGGTAGAGTGAATGGAATTTTATGTAAGAAGTGGGGTATATAGCAAGAGCTGGAGAGGACAGGAACTCCACAAGGAGAGCAACAGAACAAGAAAATTTGAACACAGGAAATTTCCCAGAGACTCATACTCCAACCAAGGACTATTCATAGAGATAACCTAGAACCCCTGCACAGATGTAGCCCATGGCAGTTTAGTGTCCAAGTGGTTTACATAGTAATGGGAAGAGGGACTGCCTCTGACATAATCTGATTGGCCTGCTCTTTGATCACCTCCCCCTGAGGGGGGGAGCAGCCTTACCAGGCCACAGAAGATGACAATGCAGCCACTTCTGATGAGAACTGATAGTCTAAGATCAGAAAGAAGGAGAGGAAGACCTCCCTCCCCTATCAGTGGACTTGGGGAGGGGCATGCATGCAGAAAGGGGAGAAAGAGTGGGTTCAGGAGGGGAGGAGGGAGGAGCTTATGGGGGGTACAAAATGAATAAAGTGTAATTAATAATAATAATAAAATATTAAAAAAACCACTCTGGAACTCAATCTGGTGCTTTATCAGACAATTAGGAATAGCGCTTCCTCAAGATCCAGCTATACTATTCCTAGGCATATATCCAAAAGATGCTCAAGTATACAACACGGACATCTCCTCAACCATCTTTCTGGCAACTTTATTTGTAACAACCAGAAGCTGGAAACAACCCAGATGTCTCTCAGTTGAGGATTGCATATAGAAATTGTGGTACATCTACACAATGGAATATTACTCAGCAATTAAAAACAAGGAAATCATGAAATTTGCAGGCAAATGGTGAGAACTGGAAAAGTTCATCCTGAGTGAGGTATCCTAGAAGCAGAAAGACACACAGGGTATGTACTTACTTATAAGTGGATATTAGACATATAATATAGAATAAACATACTAAAATCTGTACACCTAAGGAAGCTAATCAGGAAGGAGGACAGGAGCCTGCCACAGAGGGCCTCTGAAAGGTCTACCCTGCAGACTATCAAAGCAGATGCTGAGACTTATTGCCAACTGAAGACTGCAAGAATTTACAGCATAGATACAGTAAGAAGTATTTTACTAAGTATTTACTAAGAAGTAAAATACAGCTTCTGCCTTGAATCCAACTGTTTCACCTATTATGTCTATTATATCCTTCTCTGGGGTCTAGCTCGTCTAGCCTTGGTTTTGCATCTAGTGCGCTGGCTTTGTCAGATCCACCCATACCTGTCCTATCACCAGCAGTTAGGCTTCCTATCTTCCACCACAAGAGCTCTCTTCCGATCTACATCTAAACTCTCCGGCCAGTTACCCAGATCTCCACACCCTTGTCCAGGGACCAGCCTGCTCCACAACCTGTCTCTAGGCTTCTGCCAGGGCACATTCTCTCCCCAAACCATAGGCCCCTCGTAGGCCACATCCAACTTTTGTACACAACCAAATCTACCATCATACATCAGGTTTGGAACAGGAGGGATACCTTGTCCATCAAACTTTATTCCATCCAAGTCATTTCCAACTTTGGGCCCAACCCACTGTGGGTTGTTCTCTTTGCCCCCACCTATTCTGTCCATATCATGTAACAAAGAAGTCCACGTGCCCAGATCTCATTGCAAATATACCAACCGTATGAAACATCAAGTTAGCATCTTCTCTCTAAAACAGACCAGTCCTGTAGAAATTTTTGCAAATAAGCATTACCTAGATGAACGGCAGGACACAAAGTTAAAAGACCATAATCTTCTTCAAAGAACTTAAGGAGTTTAAAGAAGACACAATGTAAGAGTGCAATAAACTTAAGGAAAAGGAGCTAAAGGAGAATAAACACCTGAGAGATACCAAAACAAACAAACCAACAAATAAACAACCAAAAAAAAAATAATTCCAAACAAACAAAACCCCAAAACTTAAGACTGAGCTTCCCATCTCAGAAAGCAAAAAACATGTTAGAATTGAACCTAGAAGAAAAGATCTGAGTAATGAACAGTATCAGGACTGTTTAAGAAAATACTTTACCTGCACCCACTAGCCTCACTGCAAAACTTTTGACTGGCAAGATAAATTAACTTTTAAGTGACACTCTGCGGAAAAGGCTATGTGATCATCTGACACAAAAACAAGCAGGCAGCAATGCATGCACACATTTAATAATTACTCTATGAAGTGAAAAAAAACTATCTAGGTTATTAATTTTGTATTTTAAAATCCTTTTAATACTCTTTTGTTTCCCTGGAGCTCCTTCTACGCCTTTGTTAAGAAAGCAAATGTGTGCTCCTTTCACGCAAGTTAACCTTTCCACCCTTGGACAAGTAGTGAACAAGAGAAAACAGCATTTGCTCAGCCTATGAATTTTCCAAGTGGCTGTCACTGGGCACTCTAGAGTCGATGATTACTCTTTTACAATGGCCAAACAGGACATTGATTTTTTTTTCTAATTATTTTTCTTATTGTCAGCTAAATTCTTATTTGAGCCTATGTCCTCTGCCTTGTTCATTTCTTCTAGTATTCACCTGAGATGGCTAATAGACTCTACTTACATGAGACTGTAATTAAACTTTGCTAATAATGAAGAGTTCCAGGCAGAAATAAAACATCTGGCAAATGCTGTTTCATTCCATCCTGAACAATCAGTCTGACTCAAGTTTCAACACAGCTGTTTCTCTAAACATCTTTAAAAGGGCAGTAGGAGGTTATGATGCTAACACATTAAAATTTATAAATTGCTTCAGTATGTTGATACTCAGTTAACTAATGAAATGATGAAGATGCTAAAACTAAGTGACAGCATTAGTTTCTCAATAAGCTTCAAACTATTTTATTGAAGTCTAATATCTGTCATATTTAGATGGATAAAATATTATTACCTTTAAGTTTCTTCTAGTTAATCCACAAATATTACAAACACTCACTTTAACTTTTTGATTTTGTTAGATTTGTTAGTGCTCCCCATCATTGAGTAACCTTTCACTCTGGCCTTTATATTTAAAAAAACAAATTTCTTCTGTAGAGAACACAAATTGTCATCTGACTGTACCTGACTATATCTGACATTCAATGTTTGTTTTGATGGGGGGTTCCATATTTCTGACACCTTGGGAGATAAGACTGACTAACATATCTCTATATAAGTTATGTTTTACATTTTCTTTGCTCTTAATTTCTTTTGTTTTTTTTATAGTAATTTCTACCTGCTCATTCTCTCCCATACACTTAAGGTTAATGATGAGTTCATCACACCTGCATTTAAACATACTAAGTACCAGCACTCTTTCTAAACACCTCCCATGGTAGTATAAAATATGCCACATCCATTTTCAAAGAAAAACTCAGTTTATATCTTCAAACAAACATGTGTTTGATCAAAAGTAAAGCTATCCACTTTGCCACTACATTGGATATTCATAATCCTTTGTTAGAAAAGTGTTTATTCTTTCAACTACATTTTTAAGATACTTGTAAATAGCTTATTTCCATACATTCTTTTGGTCCACTTCCTCCAGACAGATGATGAATATACAAATTACATAACTGGATATTGCTTATCAAATATTAAGCAACAAACAAAGAACTGAGGAGCAGAGCAAGACTGACCTTGAAGTATGTACTGAGTCAAGTAAAGAAGCTCAGGATCATAAAGTGAATGCTGGAGCACTCTGGCAGAGATAATAAAACTTGCAATCACATTAGGTAATAAAATCCTTAGGCAATTTGGTCCTTATGGAACTCCTGTCTTCTCCAGGTCATACTAACTCCACCTTCTTTCATATGAGTCCCTGCACTCTGCCCAAGGTTTGGTTATGAGTCTCAGCATCTGTTTTGATACACTGTTAGGTAGAATCTTTCAGGCGCTCTCTGTGGTAGGCTCATGTCCTGTTACTTGTTTTCTCTTATTTCCAATATCCATCCCATTTGTCTTTCTAAGTGAAGATTGATCATCTTACCCTGGGTCCTCTTTCTTCTTTATCTTCTTTAGGTGTACAGATTTTAGTATGTTTATCTTAAGAGGTCTTGTATCCACTAATAAGTGAGTATATACTATGTGTGTCTTTCTGTTTCTGGGATATCTCACTCAGGATGATCATTTTTAGATCCCACCATTTGCCTGCAAATTTCATGATTTGTTTTTAATTGCTGTGTAGTATTCCATTGTGTAAAAGTTCCATAATTTCTGTATCCATTCCTCTGTTGAGGGACATCTGGGTTGTTTCAAGGTTCTGGCTATATCTGGGCACAGGGGTCTTTTCTGAGACTGTTTATCCAACCAAGGACCATGCATGGAGATAACCTAGAACACCTGCCTGGATGTATCCCATGGCAGCTCAGTATCCAAATAGGTTCCCTAATTATCTGAACAAGAACTGTCTCTGACATGAACTCAACAGCTGGCTCTTTGACCTTCTCTCCTCCAACCCCCCTCCCTGAAGGATGAGCAATATTGCTAGGCCACAGAGGAGGACATTGCAGCCAGTCCTGAAGAGACCTAATAAGCTAGGGTCAGATGGAAGGGGAGGAGGACCTCTCCCATCAGTGGACTTAGAGAGGGGCAGGGAGGAGATGAGGGAGGGAGAGTGGGATTGGGAGGGAATGAGGGAGGGGGCTATAGCAGGGATACAAAGTGAATAAACTGTAACTAATATAAAAAATAAAAATTTAATAAAAAAATACTTAGGCTAAGCTGTACTTGGAGCAAAGCACAAAACTCAGGAGAGGTACTGAAAAACTGATAGTCATTACAGAAGTTTACAAAGACATTGGAAAAATGCTAAAGCAAAAAATCAATCATGAGTTTCTCTCAGAAATGATATATTGTGCTTCCAAATCGAGCAGGCCACCATCCTCTGAGGTTGTCTTGGATGGAAGAGAAAAACAGTACTGGACCCTAGATGTAACTGTGCCTCCCTTCTGACATCATCATTTCCCAGCTGTTTTTCAAAGTTTATCTCTTAAGAGCCTCACTGACCCCATCAGTGAGGAAAATGATACTGACATCATCATGCTTCTTTTCTTGTTGTTGTTTTGTATGAAGGAAAATACTTGGACTAAAAAAAAAAACTGAATATACATATACAATAATATGATCAGAAGCTGGAATGGAGTTTTGCTTAACCCCCCAAAATTAAACTCTTTTGGGGAATGCTTTAATGTTGTATGTCACCTACACATTTTATTTTCTTATTCATGGATAGTTCTTTTTCCCCTTATTTTTATGTATGTTTACTCATTTTGGACAGTTAACAAAGTTTTGTTTGTTTTACATCTCTTGACATGCATGTTTTTAAATTCTATATTCAGAATTTTCCAGGAAATTCAATGTAGCCTTAATTTATTAAGATGAGCCTAAGAAGATCAATAAGATGTTAGTCCACCTGAGTTAAGCAACGGCTTATAAATTGGTCTTGACACACAAAGCCTAAGAAACAACATTGCCTTAGAAGTAACTGGAGCTGGTTTCCTGTAGAGGAAATTCTCTTGGACAGTGCCTCTCACAAATACCTTTTAGGAGTCACCACCATCCATACCATAATATGCAGTCATTGTATACACTACAGGAAATTCCCTCCAACAAAAATAAAAGTTGTTATTTTAATCTCAGGGTAGGACACCTAGGAAAAGTGATTTCTTAAGCTTTAACTGCTTTTCCAGTGTCTTCATAACTCTCTTTGTTTCTTTAGGAATCAAAGTACTGGGCTGAGGTACTCAGCCAGTCCTGTGTTCCTATGGCATTCTCCTCTGTCCTTGGGATCTTTTCCCATTAAATCACCCATCTTACAAATGGATACACACTTGCAAATTTATTCAACCTTTTCACTATCACTTTGCCTAAAATAATCTGATCCTTTTATTCTAAAATAGGATGGAATTCACTTATGCCCTGGAGCTGTTATGAAAACTTTCTACCACTATCCCCTTCTAGGCGAATTCTTTCAATTACCTGCCCCACTTTCCCCCCGGCATTGACTCATTACTATTACTAACTTTGTGTTTTGCTTAGGGTTTGACCTCTTTCCTGGAGCTCTCTTCTCTCTTCCAAGTCACTAATGACTGTGCTGAGTCTGGTAACCTCTCCTTCTTCATTTGCATTTTTATATTCTAATTTAGTCTTTTTTTGTCTCTTCAGCTCTGTTTGAAGGACAACAAACCAGACTGAATTTCTATCCCTAAACCCAGAACTTATTCAGCATCGGCTATCACATTTCCACTGCAGAACTTCTCTGTCTACACCACGAAGTCCTGATGACATTTAAGCTGCTTCAAAACTGAGTCCTGGGTCTTGACCCTGATACAGCAGTTTGCTAGTTTCATTTCTTCAATTCTAATATTTTTCATTTCTTACATATACTCTTTTCTTTGTAAATGCATGCTATAAGAAACATCAGGTCTTTATCTTTTCTATCAAACACAGTAAAACTTGTACATAGAACTGAGAATTCAAATCTTTTTTTCTCCCCCACCTTGTAAGACATTTATGCAAACTTTAACACCCCCCCCCCCCCCACACACACACTCAGCAAAACTATTGTTTCCTGTAAGTGTCACAGCTCTGAGGGGAAAGGTTTCCCCAATGCAAGTGTTACATCTCTGAAAGGTACCCTGGTAGTCCGGAACTAAGGAATACCACAAAAGTCACACCCTACAACAAACCTCACAAAAGAGCTTCATTGACAGAAACCAAGAGGGTGGCTGCCTCTGCTCACTGAGAAGACGCAGAAAATTAAACTGTACTCAGGCTTATGTAATATTTCTTGGGAGTAGAGTTTTCCAGGTTGGAGATTTCCAGGGTAGGGGTCAGTAGGGTTTCAAGCCACACCCAGAGATTGATGTAATTTTGCAGTCAGAGATTGGTGAGTTTCAGGCTCAGGGATTGGTGGCTTTTGGGTATGTTTTCAAACCCAGAAGTGGACTCAGACATCTTATCCTACATTTATAGGAACGCCCTGCTTTATTCTAGGAAGAAAGGGTACTTGGGTACTTCATTCAAGTACCCAAGCCCAGTTCCCGTTTCCTTCATTTCCTTTGCTCTGATTCTTTTAAAAGTAGCTAGTCATAAAATGTTGTGAGGATAGGCCCCAGCCAGTGGGGAGAGGACACAGTCACCATCTTCATTAAAATAAAAACAAAGCGAGCTTACTCTTCCAGTCTGCTTCTTTTTGGGTTTTGTGAGTAGTGAATTCTTTTGATGAAGAATAAAGTTTTTTCTTATTGAAACACTTCAATTGGAGTGGTGGTCTCTTTCTTTGTGGCCCTGAGCTTTTTCTAGCCACATCTTCCCAATTTTACCTTTGGAAAGTCTGTGCCTCCTTCAAGCTTACTCTGTGAGCAATGGAAGCATTTCACAATTTCATTCTGCTTCTCCGTATATATTGTTTGGAATTTTCCTTATGGTAAACAAGTCATATAAAACTGTCAATTTGTAGGAGAAATGCGTGAACACAGGAGAGTTTACCTGGTGTGTCCTAATACTTTTCCTATTAGACTTGAGCCTCTCAGAGTAGAGATAGTTTTATTTATTTCAAATTTTATTTAATTCAAATGCTAAATAATGTATTTATTTAGTATTGTCATTTAATATTTATTTACGGAATGTAAAATTTTGTAATGAATACTGCTCACCTCAAACTCACAGAGGTTTTCTTGCCACTGACTCTACCTCCTGAATACAGGGATTAAAGATATGTACCAGGATACCTGGCACTTCGTTATTTCCATTATTTCCTTCTTTTTTTTTTTTTTGTAAGAATTATGCCTCAGTCTCAATATTTTACCATAGTTCACTTCACTTTGTTTCACATTCTCATCTTCTAGCTATTTTCCTTAGCACTGTGACAAAACATGTGGCAGAAGCAACTGAAGGGAAGAACTTACTCTGGCTTGGGAGTTCAGGGAGTGCAGCCATCTGAAGATGTGATACAAGTTAACTGAAGAGGACTCATTCCGGCTTGGAGAAAGCAGGGAAACTGGGACTCTGTCTATAGTGGCTAATGGTGTGCTAGTTAGATATTAGCAGGATTAGGGACACGGTGAGAAATACGTCATAATCAACAGCATGTCAAACAGGGACTGGAACTGCAGGGCCCTCTTTCTTGGCCATGGGAACGGAACCTGATTTCTGTGAGGACAGGTGACAGCCTCTGACCATGAGGTCATGGTAACTAAGCCTGATTTTGGAAGCCCTAAACTTTGCAGGAATATTACACATATACTTTCTGATAAGCAACAGAAGCATAACATGGCCCCGTCCTGTAAAGGTCAGATGAAATAGGTTTGTCTAACACTACACAGGAAAATACCACTCAGGAAAAGCCCTCCGTTCTGGACATCTTAGAAATGGTTTGTCTACTTAAAAGGGAAATTGATCAGTAGTCTCTCTTGCCATTCTCCCCCTTTACACCTTTAGAGTGCTCTGCTCTGCAGTGGTCCCTTTGGTCCTTATTGTCCTTTCTCACTCTTTTAAAAATATGATTTTCTCTACATTGTGATAAACTCTGCTTATTTTTTGCTCTGAACTCTGTGTCTCCTTTAGATAGAAAACAAAAAGACTCAGGATAAAAGGAACATCCACACAGGGGTCCCCAGGACAAGTGTTGGTGTTTCTGCCCAAGAGTAACTAGATTACTCCTTCATCTTCCTCACAGTAAAGCTCAGACTCCTCTTCCTTTGTTTGATACATGGGATTACCTGCTTTCTTTGCTTACATCTTACCTCAATGTGTGAATTCCTGACCTTGGTTTGGGACTTCTTTTATTTTCTTATTTTGAGACTATATGCTTCAAATCTCTGACCCTTGCTTTGTATCCATCTCTGGGTACAGGCATGCTAACTTAAATCAGGTTCTTTTAAAAAAATAGTAATGGCTACCCTCATTTGATATTTCCCAAGTACCCTTATTGACATGTGATAAGATCTACATGTTTCAATATTAGATTATTTAAAAATTATGTTTTTGTTCATTTCTATTGAATTGTTATACAGCAGCAAAATTTAAACCAGTATTCATTCTTCAAGACTGGTGTAACTGAACCTCTGGGGGTTCACTAGAAAGGCTTAAGAAGTCAAACCCAATGAGGATAAAGGATCTAGGAGGACAGCCTATATTTTGTTCTTGCCATGATAAACCAGGTTGCAGGGAACAGTGGGCTACATCTAAAAGTGTTGTAGAATCCTGTTTACTTGCACATCATCTTTATCATAACGACCACAGATTCCACAAAGGTGAGTATCTAGCCAGTGTATGACTGCAACGAGAAGGACAATGATGTAAGGAAATATCCTCAACACTTCTAAGGAATCCCACATGCTCAAGACCCTGACCCATCACAGCAGATGATGGGAGAGGAAAAACTAAGTCTGCAATCTTGGCTGTTCTGTTCAGAACAACAACAAAAAAGCTCAATGTTTAGACATTTATATGTTCTTAAAAACTCACAACAAGAAAGGATGACCAAAGTTTGTAGTAATTGATAATAATACAGAACAAAAGAAGGGCTTTGTCAGAATGCTCAGTAGGAAACCCACTTGCTGCCAAGTCTGAGAACCTCAGTTGTATCCTCAGAATCCACATGGGAGTTGACTCCTACAGATTATCCCTTGACCTCCACATCTATGATGTAGCAGCTCCCATTTGTAAATAAATCAATAAATATAAAACAAAAACAAAATCAGATTAGACTTTCAAAAAAGACAGGAGCAATTTCATCCTTATCTGCCTCTCCAAGTATGGGCAACTGACATGTCAGGTACAGAAATTATAGCCACCTCAACTGTAATAATATTAAAAGGACTCTAAATTGAGCTTCAGAACCAAAAACAAAAATTTTCTCCATTCTGAAGTCCATGTGAGATTCAATCTCTAATTAACACTCTCATCTATTATGGAGTATTTACTGTCTCCTGGTACCCTGTCAGACAGTAATGCTGCTACTAAAATTATCCCTTGATGAGCCTAGCATACCAGTCTTTTGAGAGGCTTCATATAGCAGCTGATGGAAACACATGCAGAGACCCACAGCCAAACAACAGACTTAGCTCTGGAAGTTTTGTGAAAGAATGGGAAGAAGGATAGAGCGAGCCAGAGGGGTCAAGGACACCCCAAGAAGACCTATAGCATCAAATAATCTGGGCCCTTGGGGGATCACAGAGACTGCACCACCAACCGAAGAACATGCATGGCTTGAACCTAGACCCCTCTACACATGTAGCAGATGTGCAGTGTGGTCAACATGTGGGTCCCTTAACAGTGGGAGTAAGGACTCTCTCTGACTCTATTGCCTGCCACTGGATCCCTTTCTTTTAGCTGGGCTGCCTTATCAGGACCCCATGGGGGAGAATGCACTTAGTCCTACTGTGACTTGAAGTGCCAGGGTGGGTTGATACCCCTTGGGGGCTACCCTTTCTCTGAAAAGGAGAGGGTGGAATTGGTGGAGTTGGTCATAATGGTGGGACTTGGAGGAGAGGAGGAAGAGAGATGGAATAGGCTGTAAAGAGATTAAATTTAAAAAAAAATCCCTTGGTTTTGCTTCACAAAGTCTCCTCAAAACCATAATAGTCCTTGCTATGTTTCCGAGATCATTCAGTCTATAAATATTATGGAACTAAATATTATGTTCACTTCCACAGACTTCAGTCCTCTGGAAAAGGGACATGGACTAAGCAGATTCTAAGACAATCCATTACAAACTTTTCTAGGGACTCATTTTACCTGAAAGGCATAACATTACCAATAATCTTCCTTAGGAGTTCATGTTAGCCCTCACTACCCTCATGGCCTGAACATTTTGGAGGGGCCTTATAGTACTTTTTCTATATCTAGATCTTTTTTTAAGTGGCAAAGTCCTGTCATTAAGTCAATTTGTCTCTTGACTGACTGAATTCCAACTCTGTATTAGTTACTATTTTTATTGCTTTGATAAAATGCCATGAACAAATCAAGTACAGAGGAAAAAAATTATTTGGGCATAGTTCCAGAGAATGAGTCCTTGATGGTGTGGTGGAAGCTCTTGACATCTGGAGCAGAGAGTAGAAGACTCTCATCTTGAATTTCAAGCACAAACATAGGGTGAACTGAGAATAACTGGAGCCTTTGGAACGCCAAAGCCTACCCCATTGACATAATTTCTCCAGCATGGCTCCATCTTCTAAACAGTGTCACCAACTAGGAAACAGTGTTCAAATGCCAGTGCCTATGGAAGACATTTTTATCCAACCCACCACATAGTCTATCAAAGAATATTGGTTAGATCAGGTGATTACCGAACATTTCAAAAAGGGCCCAAAAGGTGAACAACCAACTTCTCTTTTAAGAGAAGAGTCCTTTAACCATACATGCATCTTCTCCAACTAGGTCTTAGATATTTTCAGCTGAGTTTATCACTCAAGTTAAATCTTAGAAAAAAAGGGCTCTCTAGAAGAATGTTCATCATTACTATAGAACCATGGGAAAATCAACACATAATATTAAATACCTGTTCAAATAAACAGTAAGAAAATTTTACTGTTATCCGCACTTCATGTCTGCATTTGGTTCCAAGCAGCATTTGTTTCTGTCTCTTACACTATAGATGAGATCACCATGTTAATTTACCTGTGTCAGAACTTCTGGACTGGAAATATTTCTACTGAAATGACCATCTAGCTTTTCTTTTTATTTCAACTATAGGATATCATTTCACACAGTAGAACTCTTAAAAACAAATACTAAACCTATTAAGTGCACCTGAGTATAAATGTCAGAGACAAGGAAATTACTCTTTTTAATCACTGGGAGAAAAAAAAAAACCTCACAATTGTACAGAATTATATGGTTTTAGATATTCTCATAGCTACTCAAGAGGAACTATTACCAAGGTTGACTGCTATCTATATATTCCTCACAGTTCTCTTAATGTCTCGGCTGTACTGCATGATCTACAAATCAGATTCTGTCAATATCAGACACCCCTGTACTTTTGATGAAAAGTTTTATATTTGGAATCCTTAAAGAAATGAATTATACCTATAAAAATCTCAAGTAGATCTATCAATTTTTAGATTTTTATGATCCTATCTGTTGACCTAATTTCATTTATTTCCTCTCATGTACAGTCAATCTACCTTCAAAAGATCCACTGACAAAATAACTGTAGACTTAGATAAAATTGAATATCCACTGAGGCCTAAAAGTCAGTTGGAATGTAAATTCTAAACCCAAATATGGTCATAGCAGCCAATAGTAGCTAGATTTAATCAATGCTGACCTCTTATATGGCTTTAAGCTCTCAAGAGTTGAAGAGGGATTGTTAGGTTGGTACCTAACTACTCATGGGATAAGAATTCATCAGGAATGAACACTTCATTGGGAACAACTGCTTGCAAATTAACTGAAGACCTTCTCCCTAAGTACCAACTTTCATGGCACCAGAAGGTACCATGCAAGCTTTCAAAGAAAGAAAACAACCAATACTCATAACTAGCTATGATGCCCATAAAAACACAACAATGACCAGCATAGCACACTAATCCTAAGGCTGCAGTTGTGTACCTAAAGCTCAGGGAACATTGTGAAATACTGGGAAGACTAGAGGATTAAGAAGGTTGCTGTGATATTGTGTTTTCTGGTAATATCAGAAGCTTCATCCACAATCTCCTTAACATGACCCCCTAAAAATGAAAGACATTAACACACTGCCAACGACTACAAGGGAAACCACAAATGTAGAACACACAGGGTTCTTTCTTCAAAGGTAGGAACATATCACCTGTTTGCTACACAAAATGATGGGAGCTGATGTGGTTAATAGCCTGGTGACCTTTGTGCTACCTGTATGGCACAAGACCACACTGGGTCTCCCTTCATATACTTATGATGAGCTTGTAAATCTATAGAATTCATTCTATAGATGTCACAAGTAATCAATTGATAGAACGCATCTTCTTAATGGAGCTGATATATTTTACAATGGCTGTCAATATAGTCACAACTTGAGCTTTATTTTGCACATGGCATTGAGTTAATTATCACTAGGAAATTTTTCATCATATTGTGCTGCACTTACATTGTAAAATAAACTAAAATAAACTACTTGGGGTCAGACTCTTAATCTGTGAAACAATACCAGCAACTGAGTCATGTTAAACTGAAATATTTTCTCGCCTCCAACAGCCTATTACTCTTACGGCAATGGTGGTCTCAGAGATCCATGCAGCCAGGGGCCAGACCACACCTTTCAAAACCTAATCCTCACTTTAAGCCTACCTCCTCCAGCTAGGCTCCACTTCATAAAGGATCTATAATCTTAACAAACAGCTCTTTGAATTATTTGTTCGTGTCCCAGAATGTGGCCGACTGTGGTGAGTTTTCATCTATACTTGAGAAAAACTGGTATTATGCTGCTGTTAGATAAATTACTCTACAGCTCATCTTATGTCCAGTTGAGTCATGCCATTGCTGAGGTTCACTACATCTTTACTGATTTTCTGCCTAATAAAATTTATTTCTTATGGATAACAAAGTTCAAGCTAAAATACTGATTAGTTCATTTCCTCATAGCAGTTCTATCATTTCATGCCTTCAGTAATTTGATGCTGAATTGCCAGGCACATACTCATCAGAAAATGCCAGTTTGGGGCTGGAGAGACGGTTCATCCGTTAAAAGTACTTGCTTCTCTTGCATAGGATCAGGTTCCATTTCTTTCACTCACACAGTGGCCTCCACCTGTATTTAATTTTAGTTCTAGAGGACCCAGCACCTTCTGGCCCCTGATGGGACCAGTCATGCACAAACTGCACTAGTATCTTCTTTTTTAAAATTACAATCTTTTATTTTTTTATACAATGTATTTTGGTCATGTTTCCCCCTCCTAAAGTTCCTCCCTCCTATGCTTATCTCTTCTAAGCCATTATCAATTTCACTTTATAATGATTCATTTACTCACAGTGAACCATGGTATAAAATGTTAAATGGAAAAACCTAAAAATAACCAATTCATAAAATTTAAATAATAAGCCATTCTGATTCCCGCAGTGAAACCTTACAGTGTCCTTCTGTCCTTATGATAAGAGGCATTATGTTTCAGTTGGGGCCTTACCTGTTGGGTCTTCTTGACCTCTTAAATATTTCTAGGATTCCTTATCCTACAAAAGTGTTTGTGTGGCTCCTGAAACATAAATGTGTCAAAACTGAGTATAGAAATAAATATTTATAAAGAATTAATTTGAAAAAATATTGCTTTACCTGCATATAATTTCACCACTTGTTAAAGTTGAAAGCAAATCTGCACACTAATGTGGTGGATATGCTAATATAACTTTAAATAAAAAATAAATATTGGCAGAACACTGAGCCCCAGGAATATCACTGTTGTTTTTCCAAGAAGGTTTCTATTTCCAAGTAGGTTTATGCTGAGAACATGTCTTCATATAATACATAGCACAAATTAACTGAAATAACTAAAGGATGACTTCAGAAAATGTTGGTAATTTTGCTCTAATCCTAAGGCAAAATTCTATTTAACAATTATTTAATGAAACTCAATTCAACAACTCAAACAGAAAATTTTAAAAACAAGCATCCAACACAACTCAGTCTAAAAAGTACTAATTTAATATTTCTATGCTACAGAATAATGGTAAGAAAATATGACGGGGGGCGGAGCCAAGATGGCGACTAGCAAGCACAGTTTCTGAGCTGTGGAAAAGCTGAACTCCTGAGTTGGTGAATGGAAGGACCTCTGAACCCAGAAAAATGACGGTGAGGCTTTCTAAACGACAGGGAACATCGCATAACGTGAGACCTTTGGTCTCGGGTCACCCGGGGGGTTGAGGGGGACTTGTTTGGGGAAGGAGAGAAATGATCCTTTGGTCTCTTGGCACTCCCCTTTCTCGGACCTCCCTCCTCCTCGGCACAGTGGACTCACCGAGACTCTCAGCTCAGACCTAACTGCCTGGGGTCTGCAGCGGCTAAGGTGGAGCTCCTAGCCCCTTAGCAGCAACCGCCAGTGGTACCTGTCTCAGAGTCCCAGACCCACGCGGCACCATCCTCCCAGGGTCCCAGGTCTGCTAGCCACCATACTGGCTCCGCAGGGTCACTTAGCCACTGACTGTATGGCCCGCCCAATCCCTCAGTGACAGATAATATGCTATGTATCCACCAAAGCCAGGCAGAAATGTCATACAAGCTAGGCACACCAGGCGCTGGGCCTCCCAAGCTTGGAGAGTGCAGTGGAGAGCCCCCTGAACTTCCCAGAAAGATCTGGACCAGTCTCCAGCTACAATGGGACTTTCTAACCTGGCAGCGGCAGCTGGCGGAGCATATCAGTCTTCCAGCATAAGACCAACCAGGACCAAACCAGAGAGCAGAGAGCCCGGATACCCCAATCCCTGTCAATGTGACCAGCTTGAGAGTGAGTATGCCTGTGAGTGTCTCCAGGGCCCCAGATCCATGCCCCTTCTAAGATAGAAGCCAGGCATTGGACCCTTCCCACCCACATACCCACTGTGGGAAAGAGAGTGTCACTTGGGACATTGAGGCCCCTGCACTGTGGCGCCATCATCCCAGGGTCCAGGGTCTGCTAGCCACCCTACTGGCCCAACAGGGTCGCTCAGCCACTGAATGTAAGGCCCACCCAAACCCTCAGTGACAGATAATACACTATATACCCACCAAAGCCAGGCAGACCCTCCATACAAGCTAAGCACACCAGGCGCTGGGCCTCCCAGGCTTGGAGAGCACAGTGGAGGACCCCAGGACCTCCCAGAAGGCATCTGGACTGGCATCCCAGTCTCCAGCTTCAGCTGGACTTCCTAACCTGGTGTCTGCAACAGCACTGAGCTGGTGGAGCATATCAGTCCTCCTGCATAAGAACAAGCAGGGCCAACCAGAGAGCAGAGAGCCCGGATACCCCAATCCCTGCCGATGTAACCTGCTTGAGAGTACAACTAGTCCACCAACGCATATGCTGAGGCCATGGGACCTCTCTCAGCTTCCTAAAGAACTCTCCAGACACCAGAGAGAGACAGTGCCAGTCTGAACTGCAGAGTCTGAAAACAAAGAGGGAAGGTTTCAGATAAGCCAATGGCCAGGGGTAGGTGAAGGAACATATCCAA
This sequence comes from Psammomys obesus, assembly GCF_907164565.1. NCBI lineage: Eukaryota > Metazoa > Chordata > Mammalia > Rodentia > Muridae > Psammomys > Psammomys obesus. Next base: position 13,305,107 of record NW_026596095.1, on the reverse strand, counting down.
CAAATCAGGATGTCAAGACTTCACCAGCAACCCCCAAATTGATGGATACTCCAATTCATCAGGAGCACAGGAAAATGACTTTAAAGCTATGCTTACCCAATTATTTGAGGCTCATAAAGAGGAAACAAACAATTCTCTCAGAGCAATAACCATGCAAATTCAGACAGTTAAAGAGGAAATGAACAAATCTATCAAAGATTTGGCCAGTCAATTGGAGGTAAAGAAAGTGGAAATGGACAAAATTCTTAAAGAAACTCAGGCAAACATAGCCAAACAAATAGAGGCACAAGTAGAGATAAAATTAGTAGCATATAGAGAGGAAATGAACAAAAAAATAGAGACCATCATAGAGAGACAGGAATCCACATTCAAATAGATGAAGGAAATGGTGAAAGGCATGAAAACAGAATTAGAATCAATAAGGAAAACACAAACTGAGAAAACCCTTGAGCTGGAGAACTTGGAGAAAAGATCAGGAACCACAAAGATAAGCATCACCAACAAAATACAAGAAATGGAAGAGAGAATCTCTGGAGTTGAAATTGATACTTCTCTCAAAGAAAAAGTAAAATCAGAAAAGTCCCAAACACAAAATATCCAAGAAATCAAGGATGCCATGAAAAGATGAAAGCTAAGAATAATAGGAATTGATGAAAAAGAATACCCCAGGCTCCAAGGTCCAGAAAATATTTTTAAGAAAATCATAGAAGAAAATTTTCCCAAATTAAAGAAAGAGATGTCCATTAATATACAAGAGGCCTACAAAACACCAAATAGACTAGACCAGAAAAGAAACACATCACGTCACATCATAGTCAAAACACTAAATCTACAGAACAAAGAAAAGATATTAAAAGCATCAAGGGAAAAAGGCCAAGTAACATATAAAGGTAGACCTATCAGAATCACACCAGACTTCTCATTAGAAACTATGAAAGCCAGAAGGGCCTGGGCAGGTGTCATCCAGACTCTAAGAGACCACAAATGTCAGCCCAGACTACTATACCCTGCAAAGCTTTCAATCAACATAAATGGAGAAAACAAAGTATTACATGACAAAACTAAATTTATGCAACATCTACACAGCAAACTAACACTGCAGAAAATACTAGAAGGAAAACTCCAATCCAATTAAAACAACTTCACCCAAGAAAACAAAGAGTACAGATACTATCTCAACAAAAATGAAAAGAAAACAAGCAATGAAACACAGTAAGACCACCGACTCTAATATAAAAGGAACTAACATTCATTGGTCACTATTATCTATCAACATCAATGGACTCAACTCTCTAATAAAAAGACACAGACTAACAGAATGGGTGCGGAAACAGGATCCAACATTCTGCTGCATCCAAGAAACGCACCTCTGCAACGAAGATAAACACTACCTCAGAGTAAAGGGCTGGAAAAAATGTATTCCAAGCAAACGGACCCAGAAAACAAGCTGGGGTAGCTATCCCAATATCTAATAAAATTGACTTTCAATCAAAATTAATCAAAAAGATGAGGAGGGACACTACATTCTTATCAAAGTATAAATCCAAGAGGACATCACAATTCTGAATATCTATGCCCCAAATACAAGATTGCCTACATTCATAAACAAAATATTAATAAAACTTAAATCACACAACGATCCCAACACTTTGATAGTGGGAGACTTCAACACCACATATTCACCAAGGAACAGATCATCTAGACAGAGCTTAATAAGGAAATAAAGGCACTTACAGAGGTCCTAAATCAAATGGACCTAATAGATGTCTACAGAACTTTCCACCCAAACTCAAAAGAGTATACCTTCTTTTCAGCACCTCATGGAACCTTCTCCAAAATAGACCATATAGCTGGTCACAAAGCAAACCTCAACAAATAAAAGAAGATTGAAATAATCCCCTGTATTCTATCTGACCACAATGGGCTAAAGGTGGACCTCAACAACAATGGAATTAGAAAAAAGCCTACAAGCACATGGAAACTGAACAACTTGCTGTTCAATCAATGATAGCTGGGTTAAGGAAGAAATTAAAGACTTCCTAGAATTCAATGAAAATGAAGGTACAACATACCCTAATTTATGGGACACAATGAAAGCAGTGCTCAGAAGAAAATTCATAGCACTAAGTGCCTTCAAAAAGAAATTTGTGACATCTGATACAAGCAACTTAATGGTCCAATGAAAGCCTTAGAGAAAAAAGAAGCAAATACATCCAAGAGGAGCAGACGGCTGGAAATAATCAAACTCAGGGCTGGAATCAATCAATTAGAAACAAACTATTCAAAGAATCAACGAAACCAAGAGCTGGTGCTTTGAGAAAATCAACAAGATAGACAAACCTTTAGCCAAACTAACTAAAAGGCAGAGAGAAACTATCCAAATCAGCAAAATCAGAAATGAAAAGGGGGACATAACTACAGACACCGAGGAAATCCAAACAATCATTAGGTCATACTACAAAAGTCTATATGCCCTGTGTGGCAGGTTTCAAGGTTGTTTCCTGTTTTCTTCTGGCTTTCAGAGGCCCTTTGTAGCAGGTTCCGAGGTTGTTTCCTATTTTCTTTTTCTTCTGATGTCCATCCTCTTTGCCTTTCAGGATGGGGATTGAACATTTTAGTTAGGGTCCTCTCTTTTGCTTAGTTTGTTTAGATGTACAGACTTTAGTGGGTTTATTCTATGTTGTATGTTTATATGAGTGAGTATATACCATGCGTGTCTTTTTGCTTCTGGGACAACTCACTCAGGATGATCCTTTCCAGGTCCCACCATTTACCTGCAAATTTCATGATTTCCTTATTTTTCATTGCTGAGTAATACTCCATTGTATAGATGTGCCACAGTTTCTGCATCCATTCTTCAGTTGAGGGGCATCTGGGTTGTTTCCAGCTTCTGGCTATTACAAATAAAGCTGCTACAAACATGGTTGAGCAAATGTCCTTTTTGTGTACTTGCGCCTCTTTTGGGTATATGCCTAGGAGTGGTATGGCTGGATCTTGAGGAAGCACTATTCCTAGTTGTCTGAGAAAGCGCCAGATTGATTTCCAGAGTGGTTGTACCAGTTTATATTCCCACCAGCAGTGGAGAAGGGTTCCCCTTTCTCTACAACCTCTCCAGCATGTGTTCTCCCTTGAGTTTTTCATCTTGGCCATTCTGATGGGTGTAAGGTGAAATCTCAGGGTTGTTTTGATTTGCATTTCCCTAATGGCTAATGAGGTTGAGGATTTCTTTAAGTGCTTCTCTGCCATTCGATATTCCTCTACAGAGAATTCTCTCTTTAGCTCTGTTCCCCATTTTTTAAGTGGATTACTTGGTTTATTGCATTTCAGCTTGTTTAGTTCTTTATATATATTGGATATGAGTCCTCTGTCAGATAAAGGGTTGGTGATGATTCTTTCCCAATCTGTAGGCAGTCGCTTTGTTTTGATGACGGTGTCCTTTGCTTTACAGAAGCTTTTCAATTTCATGAGGTCCCATTTATTGATTGTTGCTCTTAGAGCCTGTGCTGTTGGTGTTCTATTCAGGAAGTTTTCTCCTGTACCAATGAGTTCTAGGGTATTCCCCACTTTTTTTTTCTAGCCGATTTAATGTGTCTGGTTTTATGTTGAGGTCTTTGATACACTTGGACTTCAGTTTTGTGATAAGTATGGATCTATTTTCATTTTTCTACATGTAGACATCCAGTTGGACCAGCACCATTTGTTGAAGATGCTATCTTTTTTCCATTGTATGGTTTTGGCATCTTTGTCAAAAATCAGGTGTCCGTAAGTGTGTGGGTTTATTTCTGGGTCTTCTGTTTGATTCCATTGATCCACCATTCTGTTTCTATGCCAGTACCATGCAGTTTTTATAACTGTTGCTCTATAGTACAGCTTGAGATCAGGGATGGAGATACCTCCAGAATATCTTTTATTGTAGAGGATTGTTTTCCACAGAGGGCCTCTGAAAGCTTCTGCAGTATAGACTGTCAAAGCAGATGCTGAGCCTGATGGCCAACTGATGGGCAGAGTGAATGGAATTCTATGTAAGAAGTGGGAAATAGTAAGAGCTGGAGGGGACGGGAACTCCAAAAGGAGAGCAACAGAACAAGATAATTTGAACATAGGGAACTTCCCAGAAAATCATACTCCAACCAAGGACTATTCGTGGAGATGACCTGGAACCTCTGTAGAGGTGTAGCCCATGGCAGTTCAGTGTCCAAGTGGGTTACATAGTAATGGGAAGAGGGACTGCCTCTGACATAATCTGATTGGCCTGCTCATTGATCACCTCCCCCTGAGGGCGAGCAGCCTTAACAGGCCACAGTAGAGGACAATGCAGCCACTTTTGATGAGAACTGATAGACTAATATCAGAAAGGAGAGGAGAACCTCCCCTATCAGTGGACTTGGGGAGTGGCATGCATGCAGAAAGGGGAGGGAGGGTGGGATCGGGAGGGGAGGAGGGAGGGTCTTATGGAGGGATACAAAATGAATAAAGTGTAATTAATAAAAAATAAAAATAAATAAATAAATAAATAAAAAGACAAACCAAAGAAAATTTAAAAAAAAAGTCTATATGCCACAAAATTCGAAAATCTAAAAGAAATGGACAATTTTCTTGATAGATTCCATTTACCAAAATTAAGTCAAGATCAGGTAGAAAGATTGAATAGTCCTATATCCCCCAAGGAAGTAGAAGAAGCAGTCATCAATAGTCTCCCTTCCAAAAAAAAAAAAAAAAAAAAAAAAAAAAAAACCCTGGGCCAGATGGATTCAGTGCAGAATTCTACCAGACCTTCAAAGAAGTGCTAACTCCAATTCTCTCCAAAGTATTCCACAAAATAGAAATAGAAGGAACATTACCAAACTCATTCTATGAAGCCACAATTATCTTGATACCTAAACCACACAATGACTCAACAAAAAAAGAGAACTTCAGACCTATCTCTCTTATGAACATTGATGCAAAAATACTCAATAAAATACTGGCAAACCGAATCCAAGAACACATCAAAGATATCATCCACCATGACCAAGTAGGCTTCATCCCAGGCATGCAAGGGTGGTTCAACATAGGGAAATCCATCAATGTGATCCACCACATAAATAAACTAAAGGAGAAAAACCACATGATCATCTCCTTAGATGTCAAAAAAGCATTTGACAAAGTCCAACTCACATTCATGTTTAAAGTTTTGGAGAGATCAGGGATACAAGGCACATTCTTAAACATAGTAAAGGCAATATACAGCAAGCCTATAGCTAACATCGAACTCAATGGAGAGAAACTTAAATCCATCAATGGAGAAATGGATACAGAAATTGTGGTATTTTTACACAATGGAATACTACTCAGCAATCACAAAGGAGGAAATAATGAAATTTGCAGGCAAATGGTGGGATGTAGAAAAGGTCATTCTGAGTGAAGTATCTCAGAAGGAGAAAGACAAACATGGTATATACTCACTTATATAGACCTATAAGATATGATAAACATAATGAAATCTATACACCTAAAGAAGATAAACAAGAAAGCGGACATGGGGTAAGATGATCAATCCTCTCTTAAAAAGACAAATGGGATGTGCCTTGGATGTATGACAAGAGTCTACCGCAGAAGGCATCTGAAAGACTCTACCTAGCAGTGTTTCAAAACAGATACTAAGACTCATAACCAAACCTTTGGTAGAAGGGGAGTTAGTATGATGTAGAAAGGATAGGAGCTCCACAAGGATCATATATATCTGGACACGGGTATTTTCTGAGACTGACACTCCACCAAGGACCATGTATGGTTATAACCTAGAACCTTTGCTTGAATGAAGCCCGTGGTAGCTCAGTAATCAATTGGTTTCCCATAGTAAGGGGAACAGGGACTATTTCTGACAGGAACTCAATGGCAGGGTCTTTGACCTCCCCACCCCCCAAGGGAGCAGCAGCCCTGCTAGGCCACAGAGGAGGACTTTGCAGCCAGTCCTGAAGATACCTGATAAAACAGGGTCAGATGAAAGGGGAGGAGGTCCTCCCCAATCAGTGGACTTGGAAAGGAGAAGGGAGGAGATAAGGGAGGGAGGGTGGGAATGGGAGGGAATGAGAGAGCGGGATACAGCTGGGATACAGAGTTAATAAAATGTAACTAATAATAAAAATATAAAATTAAATTAAAAAAAGAAAATATGACAAATCTTCATTTTCTACAATTAGACCATGTTTCTAAAACAGTGTGTATAGCGAAAAAATTGCAATTTATAATGAAGAATCATCTCAAACCTGAGCCGAGATGTCTTAGGCAGTGTTCATTTGTATTGCCTGACATGAAAGCATACACTGAACCAAGTGCATATATTATATATTTACAACCAAAGCTGCAATTATATTCCTGCCATAAACACCTCAGAATCAGAAGCCTCTACTATTGGTGAACCTTTTGCAACCCGTGCTCTTCAGTTACTAGATGGGATTCCTGAATTATGCTATCTTAGTAACTTAGTGGTACTCTCTTGTAATGGTCATCTTAGTAGGCAGTGACTGTGGTCAAGTAATCCATAATTCCTACTTACTGTTGCTTCTGGTTACTCCATCACAACATTGGTTCTGAAGCACAGCGTGCCATTCATTTCACTTAATCTTATCATGTAGACTTTGTGTCATCTCACCAGATGAAAAGCTTCATGACAGAGGACAGTAAGATATTTTGGTAACTACTCATCTGGCTTTTATTAGAATGTGTCATTATAATTGTTCTGTTTATTACTTGCTTTGGATATTTCTTACTTAGCTTAATTCATAAATGCAACTTCATTGTAGTTAGACATGTTAAAAAAAGTTCTAATTATGCATAGATTCAGATTGTGAGTACTGGTGCTTTTTCAAAATTTGAAGTACAACCTACGGGACAAAGGAGTCTGTGTTCAGGCTTTCTAACCCTGCAAAAATTACTGGAGAAGTTCTTTTCTTGGAACTTTTCTTCATCTTCAATTTGCATTTTTTTTCTCTATCTGTATTTTCTATTGTAGAAACAGACGTTTGCCTATTTCTCTATCTACCTGTCTGTCTGTCAATCTCTATCTATCATCTATCTGTTACCTACCTACTATCTATCTATTTATCATCTATTGCTTATCTACTATCTATTTATTTTTGTATCTATCATCTATCTATTACCTATCTTCTATCTATCTATCTATCTATCTATCTATCTATCTCTCTCTATCTATCTATCTATCTATCTATCTATCTATCTATCATCTATT